>NC_090924.1:573512125-573665575 GCF_040938575.1 Ambystoma mexicanum | reverse complement strand
ACACGGGGCATGATCCGGGGGGTTGGTGGGAGGGAGAGAGACACACGGGGCATGAGCGGGGGTGTGGGGAGGGGGATAGACACACAGGGCATGAGCGGGGGTGGGCGGGAGGGCGAGAGACACACGAGGCATGAGCAGGGGTGGGCGGGAAGGGGATGAGACACACGGGGCTTGAGCGCGTGGTGGGCGGAAGCGGGAGAGACACATGGGGCATGAGCATGGGGTGGGCGGAAGGGGGAGAGACACACGGGGCATGAGGGGAGGAAGGGGGGAAGGGGAGAGACACACGGGGGATGAGCGGGGGGTGGGGGAAGGGGAGAGAGACACACGGGGCATGAGCGGGGGGTGGGCGGGAGGGGGAGACACACAGGCATTAGCGGGGGTGGGGGAGAGACACACGGGGCATGAGCGGGGGATGGGATGGAGGGGAGAGACATACGGGGCATGAGCGGGGGTTGGGCGGGAGGGGAGAGACACACGGGGCATGAGCAGGGCATGAGCGGGGGTGGGCGGGAGGGGGAGAGACACACGGGGCATGAGCGGGGGGTGGGTGTCTGGGGGGGAGACACACGCGGCATGAGCGGGGGTGGGGGGAGGGAGAGAGACACATGGGGCGTGAGCAGGGGGTGGGGGAAGGGGGAGAGACACACGGGACATGAGCGGGGGTTGGGCGGGAGGGTGAGAGACACACGGGGCATGAGCAGGGGTGGGAGAAGGGGAGAGACACAAGCGGCATGAGCGGGTGGTGGGCGGGATCTGGAGAGACACACGGGGGCATGAGCGGGAGGGGGAGAGACACACGGGGCATGAGCGGGGGTGGGGGGGATGGAGAGAGACACACGGGGCATGAGCGTGGGTGGGGGGGAGAGGGACACATGGGGCAGGAACGGGGGTGGGGGAAGGGGAGAGAGACACACGGGGCATGAGCGGGAGTGGGGGGGGAGAGAGAGACACACGGGGCATGAGCGGGGGTGGGGGGAGGGAGAGAGACACACTTAGGGCATGAGCAGGGGTGGGCGGGAGGGGGAGAGACACACGGGCATGATCGGGGGTGGTGGGAGGGAGAGAGACACACGGGGCATGAGCGGGGGTGGTGGGGAGGGGGAGAGACACACAGGGCATGAGCGGGGGGTGGGCGGGAGGGCGAGAAACACACGGGGCATGAGCAGGGGGTAAGCGGGAAGGGGAGGAGACACACGGGGAATGAGCGCGTGGTGGGCGGAAGCGGGAGAGACACATGGGGCATGAGCACGGGGTGGGCGGAAGGGGGAGAGACACACGGGGCATGAGCGGGGGAATGGGGGAAGGGGAGAGACTCACGGGGGATGAGCGGGAGGTGGGGGAAGGGGAGAGAGACACATGGGGCGTGAGCGGGGGGTGGGTGGTAGAGGGAGAGACACACGGGGCATGAGCGGGGGTGGGGGAGAGGGAGAGAGACAGACGGGGCAAGAGCGGGGGGTGGGCGGGATGGGGAGCGACACACAGGGCGGGAGCAGGGGTGGGGGGAGGGAGAGAGACACACGGGGCATGAGCGGGGGGTGGGTGTCTGGGGGGGAGACACACGCGGCATGAGCGGGGGTGGGGGAGGGAGAGAGACACATGGGGCGTGAGCAGGGGGTGGGGGAAGGGGGAGAGACACACGGGACATGAGCGGGGGTTGGGCGGGAGGGTGAGAGACACACGGGGCATGAGCAGGGGTGGGAGAAGGGGAGAGACACAAGCGGCATGAGCGGGTGGTGGGCGGGATCTGGAGAGACACACGGGGCAATGGCGGGAGGGGGAGAGACACACGGGGCATGAGCGGGGGTGGGGGGGATGGAGAGAGACACACGGGGCATGAGCGTGGGTGGGGGGGGAGAGGGACACACGGGGCAGGAACGGGGGTGGGGGAAGGGGAGAGAGACACACAGGGCATGAGCGGGAGTGGGGGGGAGAGAGAGACACAGGGGGCATGAGCGGGGGAGGGGGGAGGGAGAGAGACACACTTGGGGCATGAGCAGGGGTGGGCGGGAGGGAGAGAGACACACGGGCATGATCGGGGGTTGGTGGGAGGGACAGAGACACACGGGGCATGAGCGGGGGTGGGGGGGAGGGGGAGAGACACACAGGGCATGAGCGGGGGGTGGGCGGGAGGGCGAGAGACACACGGGGCATGAGCAGGGGGTAAGCGGGAAGGGGAGGAGACACACGGGGAATGAGCGCGTGGTGGGCGGAAGCGGGAGAGACACATGGGGCATGAGCACGGGGTGGGCGGAAGGGGGAGAGACACATGGGGCATGAGCGGGGGAATGGGGGAAGGGGAGAGACTCACGGGGGATGAGCGGGAGGTGGGGGAGGGGGAGAGAGACACACGGGGCGTGAGCGGGGGGTGGGTGGTAGAGGGAGAGACACACGGGGCATGAGCGGGGGTGGGGGAGAGGGAGAGAGACAGACGGGGCAAGAGCGGGGGGGTGGGCGGGATGGGGAGCGACACACGGGGCGGGAGCAGGGTTGGGGGGGAGGGAGAGAGACACACGGGGCATGAGCGGGGTGGGGGAGAGGGAGAGAGACACACGAGGCCTGAGCGGGGGGTGGGGGGAAGGGGAGAGACACACCGGGCATGAGTGGGGAGGAAGGGGTGAGACACACGGGGGATGAGCGGGAGGTGGGGGAAGGGGAGAGAGACACACGGGGCATGAGCGGGGGGTGGGCGCATAGGGGAGAGACACACAGGGCATGAGCAGGGGTGGGAGAGACACACGGGGCGAGAGCGGGGGTGGGCAGGAGGGGGAGAGACACACGGGGCAAGAGCGTGGGTGGGCGGGAGCGGGAGAGACACACGGGGCATGAGCAGGGGTGGGGGGTGGGGTGAAGGGAGAGACACATGGGGCATGAGCGGGGGGTGGGCGGAAGTGGGAGAGAAACACGGGGCATGAGCGGGAGGGGGAGAGACACACGGGGCATGAGCGGAGGGTGTACGGGGAGAGACACATGGGGCATGAGCAGGGGGTGGGCGGGAGGGGGAGAGTCACACGGGGCATGAGCGGGGGGTGGGCAGGAGGGGGAGAGACACACGGGGCAAGAGCGCGGGTGGGCGGGAGGGGGAGAGACACATGGGGCATGAGCGAGGGGTGGGGGGAAGGGAGAGACACATGGGGCATGAGCGGGGGGTGGGCGGAAGTGGGAGAGAAACACGGGGCATGAGCAGGAGGGGGAGAGACACACGGGGCATGAGCGGAGGGTGTACGGGGGAGAGACACATGGGGCATGAGCAGGGGGTGGGCGGGAGGGGGAGAGTCACATGGGGCATGAGCGGGGGGTGGGCAGGAGGGGGAGAGACACACGGGGCATGAGCGGGGGGCGGACAGGAGGGGGAGAGACACACGGCGCATGAGCGGGGGGTGGGGGAAGGGGGAGAGAGACACACGGGGCGTGAGTGGGGGTGGGCGGGAGCTGGAGAGACACACAGAGCATGGGCGGGAGGGGGAGAGACACACGGGGCATGAGCAGGGGTGGGGGGAGGGAGAGAGACACACGGGGTATGAGTAGGGGTGGGGGGGAGTGAGAGAGACACACGGTGCGTGAACGGGGTGGGGGGAGAGAGACACACAGGGCATGAGCGGGGGGTGGGCGGGGAGGGGGAGAGACACACAGGGCATGAGCGGGGGGTGGGGGGAAGGGGAGAGAGACACACGGGGCGTGAGTGGGGGGTGGGCGGGAGGGGGAGGGAGAGAGACACACAGGGCATGAGCAGGGGTGGGGGAGAGGACGAGAGACACACGGGGCATGAACGGGGTGGAGGGGAGGGAGAGAGACATACGGGGCATGAGCGGGGGTGGGGGGAGGGAGAGAGACACACGGGGCATGAGCGGGGGTGGGGGGATGGAGAGAGACACACGGGGCATGAGCGGGGGTGGGAAGAAGGGGAGAGACACACGGGGCATGAGCGGGGGGTGGGCGAGAGGGGGAGAGACACACGGCGCATGAGTGGGAGGGAGAGACACACAGGGCGTGAGCGGGGGTGGGAGGGGGAGAGACACACGGGGCAAGAGCGGGGGTGGGCGGGGAGGGGGAGAGACACATGGGTCAAGAGCGGGGGTAGGCTGGAGGGGGAGAGACACACGGGGCATGAGCGGGGGGTGGGAAGAAGGGGAGAGACACACGGGGCATGAGCGGAGGGTGGGCGGGAGGGGGAGAGTCACACGGCGCATGAGTGGGAGGGAGAGACTCACGGGCCATGAGCGGGGGGTGGGCGGGAGGGGGAGAGACACACGGGACATGAGCAAGGCATGAGCGGGGGTGGAGGGGAGGGGAGAGACACACGGGGCATGAGCGGGGGTGGGGGAAGGGGAGAGAGACACACGGAGCATGAGCGGGGGGTGGGAGGGAGGGGGAGAGACACACAGGGCATGAGCAATGAGCAGGGTGGGGGAGAGGGAGAGAGACACACGGGGCATGAGCGGGGGGAGGGAGAGAGACACACGGGGCATGAGCGGGGGTGGGGGGGAGGGAGAGAGACACACGGGGCATGAGTGGCGGGTGGGGGGAAGTGTAGAGAGACATGGGGCATGAGCGGGGGGTGGGTGACAGGGGGGTTGACACACAGGGCATGAGCAGGGGGTGGGGGGAAGGGGGAGAGACACACGGGGCATGAGCGGGCAGTGGGGGAGGGAGAGAGACACACGGGGCATGAGCAGGGGTGGGGGGCAGGGAGAGAGACACACGGGGCATGAGCGGTGGGTGAGGCGAAGGGGCGAGAGACACACGGGGCATGAGCGGGTGGTGGGCGGGAGGGGGAGAGACACACAGGGCGTGAGCGGGGGTGGGAGGGGGAGAGACACACGGGGCAAGAGAGGGGGTGGGCGGGAGGGGGAGAGACACACGGGGCAGGAGCGGGGGTGGGCTGGAGGGGGAGAGACACACGGGGCATGAGCGGGGGGTGGGGGGAAGGGGAGAGACACACAGGGCATGAGCGGGGGTGGGCGGGAGGGGGAGAGACACACAGCGCATGAGTGGGAGGGAGAGACACACGGGCCATGAGCGGGGGAGTGGGTGGGAGGGGGAGAGACACACGGGGCATGAGCGAGGCATGAGCGGGGGGTGGACGGGAGGGGGAGAGACACACGGGGAATGAGTGGGCGGGAGGGGGAGAAACACACGGGGCATGAGCGGGGGTGTGGGGGAGAGAGACACACGGGGCATGAGCGGGGGGTGGGGGAAGGGGAGAGAGACACACGGGGCATGAGCAGGTGTTGGGCGGGAGGGAGAGAGACACACGGGGCATGAGCGGGGGATGGGGGGAAGGAGAGAGACACACGGAGCATGAGTGGGGAGTGGGGAGGAAGGGGTGAGACACACAGGGCATGAGCGGGGGGTGGGCGCATAGGGGAGAGACACACAGGGCATGAGCAGGGGTGGGAGAGACACACGGGGCAAGAGCGGGGGTGGGCAGGAGGGGGAGAGACACACGGGGCAAGAGCTAGGGTGGGCGGGAGGGGGAGAGACACATGGGGCATGAGCGGGGGGTGGGGGGTGGGAGGAAGGGAGAGACACATGGGGCATGAGCGGGGGTGGGCAGAAGTGGGAGAGAAACACGGGGCATGAGCGGGAGGGGGAGAGACACACGGGGCATGAGCGGAGGGTGTATGAGGGAGAGACACATGGGGCATGAGCAGGGGGTGGGCGGGAGGGGGAGAGTCACACGGGGCATGAGCGGGGAGTGGGCAGGAGGGGGAGAGACACACGGGGCATGAGAGGGGGCGGGCAGGAGGGCGAGAGACACACGGCGCATGAGCGGGGGGTGGGGGAAGGGGAGAGAGACACACGGGGCGTGAGTGGGGGGTGGGCGGGAGGGGGAGAGACACACGGGGCATGAGCAGGGGGTGGGCGGGACTGGGAGAGACACACGGGGCATGAGCAGGGGTGGGGGGAGGGAGAGAGACACACGGGGTATGAGTAGGGGTGTAGGGGAGAGAGAGAGACACGGGGCATGAGCGGGGGGTGGGAGAACGGGAGAGAGACATGCTTCTTTAGCGGGGGGTGGGCGGGGAGAGAGAGACACATGGGGCATGAGCGGGTTGGGGGGGAGGGAGAGAGACACACGGGGCGTGAACAGGGTGGGGGGAGAGAGACACACTGGGCGTGAGTGGGGAGTGGGCGGGAGGGGGAGAGACACACAGGGCATGAGCGGTGGTGCGGGGGAGGGAGAGAGACACACAGGGCATGAGCAGGGGTGGGGGAGAGGGAGAGAGACACACGGGGCATGAGCGGGGGTGGGGGGATGGAGAGAGACACACGGGGCATGATTGGGGGGTGGGGGAAGGGGAGAGAGACACGGGGCATGAGCGGGGGGTGGGTGGGAGGGGGGTCGACACGCGGGGCATGAGCAGGGGGTGGGGGGAAGGGGGAGAGACACAAAGGGCATGAGGGGGGGTGGGCGGGAGGGGGAGAGACACATGGGGCATGAGCAGGGGGTGGGGGGAAGGGGGAGAGACACACGGGGCATGAGCGGGGGGTGGGCGGTAGTGGGAGAGACACACGGGGCATGAGCGGGGGGTGGGCGGGAGGGGGAGAGACACACGGGGCGTGAGCGGGGGTGGGGGGAGGGAGAGAGACACACGGGGTATGAGCGAGGGTGGGGGAGGGAGAGAGACACACGGGGCATGAACGGGGGTGGGGGAGGGAGAGAGACACACAGGGCATGAGCGGCTGCTGGGCGGGAGGGGGAGAGACACACAGGGCATGAGCGGGGGAAGGGGAGAGAGACACACGGGACATGAGTGGGGGGTAGGCGGGAGGGGGAGAGACACACAGGGCATGAGCGGGGGTACGGGGGAGGGAGAGAGAGACACGGGGCATGAGCGGGGGTTGGGAAGAAGGGGAGAGACACATGGGGCATGAGCGGGTGGTGGGCGGGAGGGGGAGAGGCACACGGCGCATGAGTGGGAGGGGGAGACACACAGGGCGTGAGCGGGGGTGAGAGGGGGAGAGAGAGACGGGGCAAAAGCGGGGTGTGGTGGGAGGGGGAGAGACACATGGGGCAAAAGCGGGGATGGGCTGGAGGGGAGAGACACACGGGGCTTGAGCGGTGGGTGGGAAGAAGGGGAGAGACACACGGGGCATGAGCAGGGGGTGGGCGGGAGGGGGAGAGACACACGGTGCATGAGTGGGAGGGAGAGACTCACGGGCCATGAGCGGGGAGTGGGCAGGAGGGGGAGAGACACACGGTGCATGAGCGGGGGGTGGGCGGGAGGGGGAGAGACACAGGGGGCATGAGCGAGGCATGAGCGGGGGGTGGGCGGGAGGGTGAGAGACACATGGGGCATGAGCGGGAGGTGGGCGGAAGGGGGAGAGACACACGGGGCATGAGCGGGGGTGGGGGGAAGGGGAGAGACACACGGGGCATGAGCGGGGGTGGGGGAAGGGGAGAGAGACACACGGGGCATGAGCGGGGGGTGGGCGGGAGGTGGGGAGACACACGGGGCATGAGCAGGGGCTGGGTGGGAGGGGGGTTGACACACGGGGCATGAGCAGGGGGTGGGGGGATGGGGGAGAGACACATGGGGCATGAGCGGGCAGTGGGGGGAGGGAGAGAGACACACGGGGCAGGAGCGGGGGTGGGGGGCAGGGAGAGAGACACACGGGGCATGAGCGGGGGGTGGGGCGAAGTGGAGAGAGACACACAGGGCATGAGCGGGGGGTGGGGGGAAGGGGTGAGACACACGGGGCATGAGCGGGTGGTGGGCGGGAGGGGGAGAGACACACAGAGCGTGAGCGGGGGTGGGAGGGGGAGAGACACACGGGGCAAGAGAGGGGGTGGGCGGGAGGGGGAGAGACACACGGGGCAGGAGCGGGGGTGGGCTGGAGGGGGAGAGACACACGGGGCATGAGCGGGGCGTGGGGGGAAGGGGAGAGACACACGGGGCATGAGCGGGGGGTGGGAGAAGGGGAGAGAGACATGGTGCATTAGCGGGGGGTGGGCGGGAGAGGGAGAGACACATGGGGCATGAGCGGTGTGGGGGGGAGGGAGAGAGACACACGGGGCGTGAACGGGGTGGGGGGAGAGAGACACACAGGGCATGAGCGGGGGGTGGGCAGGAGGGGGAGAGACACACAGGGCATGAGCGGGGGGGTGGGGGAAGGGGAGAGAGACACACGGGGCGTGAGTGGGGGGTGGGCGGGAGGGGGAGAGACACACAGGGCATGAGCGGGGGTGCGGGGGAGGGAGAGAGACACACAGGGCATGAGCAGGGGTGGGGGAGAGGGAGAGAGACACACGGGGCATGAACGGGGTGGAGGGGAGGGAGAGAGACACACGGGGCATGAGCGGGGTGGGGGGAGGGAGAGAGACACACGGGGCATGAACGGGGGTGGGGAGATGGAGAGAGACACACGGGGCATAATTGGGGGTTTGGGGGAAGGGGAGAGAGACACGGGGCATGAGCGGGGCGTGGGTGGGAGGGGGGTCGACACGCGGGGCATGATCAGGGGGTGGGGGAAGGGGGAGAGACACAAAGGGCATGAGCGGGGGGTGGGCGGGAGGGGGAGAGACACACAGGGCATGAGCAGGGGGTGGGGGGAAGGGGGAGAGACACACGGGGCATGAGCGGGGGGTGGGCGGTAGTGGGAGAGACACACGGGGCATGAGCGGGGGGTGGGCGGGAGGGGGAGAGACACACGGGGCGTGAGCGGGGGTGGGGGGAGGGAGAGAGACACACGGGGTATGAGCGTGGGTGGGGGGTAGAGAGAGAGACACGGGGCATGGGCGGGGGGTGGGGGAAGGGGAGAGAGACATGGTGCATTAGCAGGGGTGGGCGGGAGAGGGAGAGACACACGGGGCATGAGCGGGGGTGGGGGGGAGGGAGAGAGACACACGGGGCATGAACGGGGTGGGGGAGGGAGGGAGGGAGAGAGACACACAGGGCATGAGCGGCTGCTGGGCGGGAGGGGGAGAGACACACAGGGCATGAGCGGGGGAAGGGGAGAGAGACACACAGGGCATGAGTGGGGGGTAGGCGGGAGGGGGAGAGACACACGTGGCATGAGCGGGGGTACCTGGGAGGGAGAGAGAGACACGGGGCATGAGCGGGGGGTGGGAAGAAGGGGAGAGACACATGGGGCATGAGCGGGTGGTGGGCGGGAGGGGGAGAGACACACGGCGCATGAGTGGGAGGGAGAGACACACAGGGCGTGAGCGGGGGTGGGAGGGGGAGAGACACACGGGGCAAGAGCGGGGGTGGGCGGGAGGGGGAGAGACACATGGGGAAAGAGCGGGGGTGGGCTGGAGGGGGAGAGACACACGGGGCATGAGCAAGGGGGTGGGAAGAAGGGGAGAGACACACGGGGCATGATCGGGGGGTGGGCGGGAGGGGGAGAGACACACGGCGCATGAGTGGGAGGGAGAGACTCACGGGCCATGAGCGGGGAGTGGGCAGGAGAGGGAGAGACACACGGGGGTGGGCGGGAGGGGGAGAGACACAGGGGGCATGAGCGAGGCATGAGCGGGGGGTGGGCGGGAGGGGGAGAGACAATTGGGGCATGAGCAGGAGGGGGAGAGACACACGGGGCATGAGCGGAGGGTGTACGGGGGAGAGACACATGGGGCATGAGCAGGGGGTGGGCGGGAGGGGGAGAGTCACATGGGGCATGAGCGGGGGGTGGGCAGGAGGGGGAGAGACACACGGGGCATGAGCGGGGGGCGGACAGGAGGGGGAGAGACACACGGCGCATGAGCGGGGGGTGGGGGAAGGGGAGAGAGACACACGGGGCGTGAGTGGGGGTGGGCGGGAGCTGGAGAGACACACAGAGCATGGGCGGGAGGGGGAGAGACACACGGGGCATGAGCAGGGGTGGGGGGAGGGAGAGAGACACACGGGGTATGAGTAGGGGTGGGGGGGAGTGAGAGAGACACACGGTGCGTGAACGGGGTGGGGGGAGAGAGACACACAGGGCATGAGCGGGGGGTGGGCGGGAGGGGGAGAGACACACAGGGCATGAGCGGGGGGTGGGGGGAAGGGGAGAGAGACACACGGGGCGTGAGTGGGGGGTGGGCGGGAGGGGGAGGGAGAGAGACACACAGGGCATGAGCAGGGGTGGGGGAGAGGGAGAGAGACACACGGGGCATGAACGGGGTGGAGGGGAGGGAGAGAGACATACGGGGCATGAGCGGGGGTGGGGGGAGGGAGAGAGACACACGGGGCATGAGCGGGGGTGGGGGGATGGAGAGAGACACACGGGGCATGAGCGGGGGTGGGAAGAAGGGGAGAGACACACGGGGCATGAGCGGGGGTGGGCGAGAGGGGGAGAGACACACGGCGCATGAGTGGGAGGGAGAGACACACAGGGCGTGAGCGGGGGTGGGAGGGGGAGAGACACACGGGGCAAGAGCGGGGGTGGGCGGGAGGGGGAGAGACACATGGGTCAAGAGCGGGGGTAGGCTGGAGGGGGAGAGACACACGGGGCATGAGCGGGGGGTGGGAAGAAGGGGAGAGACACACGGGGCATGAGCGGAGGGTGGGCGGGAGGGGGAGAGTCACACGGCGCATGAGTGGGAGGGAGAGACTCACGGGCCATGAGCGGGGGGTGGGCGGGAGGGGGAGAGACACACGGGACATGAGCAAGGCATGAGCGGGGGTGGAGGGGAGGGGAGAGACACACGGGGCATGAGCGGGGGTGGGGGAAGGGGAGAGAGACACACGGAGCATGAGCGGGGGGTGGGAGGGAGGGGGAGAGACACACAGGGCATGAGCAATGAGCAGGGGTGGGGGAGAGGGAGAGAGACACACGGGGCATGAGCGGGGGGAGGGAGAGAGACACACGGGGCATGAGCGGGGGTGGGGGGGAGGGAGAGAGACACACGGGGCATGAGTGGCGGGTGGGGGGAAGTGTAGAGAGACATGGGGCATGAGCGGGGGGTGGGTGACAGGGGGGTTGACACACAGGGCATGAGCAGGGGGTGGGGGGAAGGGGGAGAGACACACGGGGCATGAGCGGGCAGTGGGGGAGGGAGAGAGACACACGGGGCATGAGCAGGGGTGGGGGGCAGGGAGAGAGACACACGGGGCATGAGCGGTGGGTGAGGCGAAGGGGCGAGAGACACACGGGGCATGAGCGGGTGGTGGGCGGGAGGGGGAGAGACACACAGGGCGTGAGCGGGGGTGGGAGGGGGAGAGACACACGGGGCAAGAGAGGGGGTGGGCGGGAGGGGGAGAGACACACGGGGCAGGAGCGGGGGTGGGCTGGAGGGGGAGAGACACACGGGGCATGAGCGGGGGGTGGGGGGAAGGGGGAGAGACACACAGGGCATGAGCGGGGGTGGGCGGGAGGGGGAGAGACACACAGCGCATGAGTGGGAGGGAGAGACACACGGGCCATGAGCGGGGGAGTGGGTGGGAGGGGGAGAGACACACGGGGCATGAGCGAGGCATGAGCGGGGGGTGGACGGGAGGGGGAGAGACACACGGGGAATGAGTGGGCGGGAGGGGGAGAAACACACGGGGCATGAGCGGGGGTGTGGGGGAGAGAGACACACGGGGCATGAGCGGGGGGTGGGGGAAGGGGAGAGAGACACACGGGGCATGAGCAGGTGTTGGGCGGGAGGGAGAGAGACACACGGGGCATGAGCGGGGGATGGGGGGAAGGAGAGAGACACACGGAGCATGAGTGGGGAGTGGGGAGGAAGGGGTGAGACACACAGGGCATGAGCGGGGGGTGGGCGCATAGGGGAGAGACACACAGGGCATGAGCAGGGGTGGGAGAGACACACGGGGCAAGAGCGGGGGTGGGCAGGAGGGGGAGAGACACACGGGGCAAGAGCTAGGGTGGGCGGGAGGGGGAGAGACACATGGGGCATGAGCGGGGGGTGGGGGGTGGGAGGAAGGGAGAGACACATGGGGCATGAGCGGGGGTGGGCAGAAGTGGGAGAGAAACACGGGGCATGAGCGGGAGGGGGAGAGACACACGGGGCATGAGCGGAGGGTGTATGAGGGAGAGACACATGGGGCATGAGCAGGGGGTGGGCGGGAGGGGGAGAGTCACACGGGGCATGAGCGGGGAGTGGGCAGGAGGGGGAGAGACACACGGGGCATGAGAGGGGGCGGGCAGGAGGGCGAGAGACACACGGCGCATGAGCGGGGGGTGGGGGAAGGGGAGAGAGACACACGGGGCGTGAGTGGGGGGTGGGCGGGAGGGGGAGAGACACACGGGGCATGAGCAGGGGGTGGGCGGGACTGGGAGAGACACACGGGGCATGAGCAGGGGTGGGGGGAGGGAGAGAGACACACGGGGTATGAGTAGGGGTGTAGGGGAGAGAGAGAGACACGGGGCATGAGCGGGGGGTGGGAGAACGGGAGAGAGACATGCTTCTTTAGCGGGGGGTGGGCGGGGAGAGAGAGACACATGGGGCATGAGCGGGTTGGGGGGGAGGGAGAGAGACACACGGGGCGTGAACAGGGTGGGGGGAGAGAGACACACTGGGCGTGAGTGGGGAGTGGGCGGGAGGGGGAGAGACACACAGGGCATGAGCGGTGGTGCGGGGGAGGGAGAGAGACACACAGGGCATGAGCAGGGGTGGGGGAGAGGGAGAGAGACACACGGGGCATGAGCGGGGGTGGGGGGATGGAGAGAGACACACGGGGCATGATTGGGGGGTGGGGGAAGGGGAGAGAGACACGGGGCATGAGCGGGGGGTGGGTGGGAGGGGGGTCGACACGCGGGGCATGAGCAGGGGGTGGGGGGAAGGGGGAGAGACACAAAGGGCATGAGGGGGGGTGGGCGGGAGGGGGAGAGACACATGGGGCATGAGCAGGGGGTGGGGGGAAGGGGGAGAGACACACGGGGCATGAGCGGGGGGTGGGCGGTAGTGGGAGAGACACACGGGGCATGAGCGGGGGGTGGGCGGGAGGGGGAGAGACACACGGGGCGTGAGCGGGGGTGGGGGGAGGGAGAGAGACACACGGGGTATGAGCGAGGGTGGGGGAGGGAGAGAGACACACGGGGCATGAACGGGGGTGGGGGAGGGAGAGAGACACACAGGGCATGAGCGGCTGCTGGGCGGGAGGGGGAGAGACACACAGGGCATGAGCGGGGGAAGGGGAGAGAGACACACGGGACATGAGTGGGGGGTAGGCGGGAGGGGGAGAGACACACAGGGCATGAGCGGGGGTACGGGGGAGGGAGAGAGAGACACGGGGCATGAGCGGGGGTTGGGAAGAAGGGGAGAGACACATGGGGCATGAGCGGGTGGTGGGCGGGAGGGGGAGAGGCACACGGCGCATGAGTGGGAGGGGGAGACACACAGGGCGTGAGCGGGGGTGAGAGGGGGAGAGAGAGACGGGGCAAAAGCGGGGTGTGGTGGGAGGGGGAGAGACACATGGGGCAAAAGCGGGGATGGGCTGGAGGGGAGAGACACACGGGGCTTGAGCGGTGGGTGGGAAGAAGGGGAGAGACACACGGGGCATGAGCAGGGGGTGGGCGGGAGGGGGAGAGACACACGGTGCATGAGTGGGAGGGAGAGACTCACGGGCCATGAGCGGGGAGTGGGCAGGAGGGGGAGAGACACACGGTGCATGAGCGGGGGGTGGGCGGGAGGGGGAGAGACACAGGGGGCATGAGCGAGGCATGAGCGGGGGGTGGGCGGGAGGGTGAGAGACACATGGGGCATGAGCGGGAGGTGGGCGGAAGGGGGAGAGACACACGGGGCATGAGCGGGGGTGGGGGGGAAGGGGAGAGACACACGGGGCATGAGCGGGGGTGGGGGAAGGGGAGAGAGACACACGGGGCATGAGCGGGGGGTGGGCGGGAGGTGGGGAGACACACGGGGCATGAGCAGGGGCTGGGTGGGAGGGGGGTTGACACACGGGGCATGAGCAGGGGGTGGGGGGATGGGGGAGAGACACATGGGGCATGAGCGGGCAGTGGGGGGAGGGAGAGAGACACACGGGGCAGGAGCGGGGGTGGGGGGCAGGGAGAGAGACACACGGGGCATGAGCGGGGGGTGGGGCGAAGTGGAGAGAGACACACAGGGCATGAGCGGGGGGTGGGGGGAAGGGGTGAGACACACGGGGCATGAGCGGGTGGTGGGCGGGAGGGGGAGAGACACACAGAGCGTGAGCGGGGGTGGGAGGGGGAGAGACACACGGGGCAAGAGAGGGGGTGGGCGGGAGGGGGAGAGACACACGGGGCAGGAGCGGGGGTGGGCTGGAGGGGGAGAGACACACGGGGCATGAGCGGGGCGTGGGGGGAAGGGGAGAGACACACGGGGCATGAGCGGGGGGTGGGAGAAGGGGAGAGAGACATGGTGCATTAGCGGGGGGTGGGCGGGAGAGGGAGAGACACATGGGGCATGAGCGGTGTGGGGGGGAGGGAGAGAGACACACGGGGCGTGAACGGGGTGGGGGGAGAGAGACACACAGGGCATGAGCGGGGGGTGGGCAGGAGGGGGAGAGACACACAGGGCATGAGCGGGGGGTGGGGGGAAGGGGAGAGAGACACACGGGGCGTGAGTGGGGGGTGGGCGGGAGGGGGAGAGACACACAGGGCATGAGCGGGGGTGCGGGGGAGGGAGAGAGACACACAGGGCATGAGCAGGGGTGGGGGAGAGGGAGAGAGACACACGGGGCATGAACGGGGTGGAGGGGAGGGAGAGAGACACACGGGGCATGAGCGGGGTGGGGGGAGGGAGAGAGACACACGGGGCATGAACGGGGGTGGGGAGATGGAGAGAGACACACGGGGCATAATTGGGGGTTTGGGGGAAGGGGAGAGAGACACGGGGCATGAGCGGGGCGTGGGTGGGAGGGGGGTCGACACGCGGGGCATGATCAGGGGGTGGGGGAAGGGGGAGAGACACAAAGGGCATGAGCGGGGGGTGGGCGGGAGGGGGAGAGACACACAGGGCATGAGCAGGGGGTGGGGGGAAGGGGGAGAGACACACGGGGCATGAGCGGGGGGTGGGCGGTAGTGGGAGAGACACACGGGGCATGAGCGGGGGGTGGGCGGGAGGGGGAGAGACACACGGGGCGTGAGCGGGGGTGGGGGGAGGGAGAGAGACACACGGGGTATGAGCGTGGGTGGGGGGTAGAGAGAGAGACACGGGGCATGGGCGGGGGGTGGGGGAAGGGGAGAGAGACATGGTGCATTAGCAGGGGTGGGCGGGAGAGGGAGAGACACACGGGGCATGAGCGGGGGTGGGGGGGAGGGAGAGAGACACACGGGGCATGAACGGGGTGGGGGAGGGAGGGAGGGAGAGAGACACACAGGGCATGAGCGGCTGCTGGGCGGGAGGGGGAGAGACACACAGGGCATGAGCGGGGGAAGGGGAGAGAGACACACAGGGCATGAGTGGGGGGTAGGCGGGAGGGGGAGAGACACACGTGGCATGAGCGGGGGTACCTGGGAGGGAGAGAGAGACACGGGGCATGAGCGGGGGGTGGGAAGAAGGGGAGAGACACATGGGGCATGAGCGGGTGGTGGGCGGGAGGGGGAGAGACACACGGCGCATGAGTGGGAGGGAGAGACACACAGGGCGTGAGCGGGGGTGGGAGGGGGAGAGACACACGGGGCAAGAGCGGGGGTGGGCGGGAGGGGGAGAGACACATGGGGAAAGAGCGGGGGTGGGCTGGAGGGGGAGAGACACACGGGGCATGAGCAAGGGGGTGGGAAGAAGGGGAGAGACACACGGGGCATGAGCGGGGGGTGGGCGGGAGGGGGAGAGACACACGGCGCATGAGTGGGAGGGAGAGACTCACGGGCCATGAGCGGGGAGTGGGCAGGAGAGGGAGAGACACACGGGGGTGGGCGGGAGGGGGAGAGACACAGGGGGCATGAGCGAGGCATGAGCGGGGGGTGGGCGGGAGGGGGAGAGACAATTGGGGCATGAGCGGGAGGTGGGCGGAAGGGGGAGAGACACACGGGGCATGAGCAGGGGTGGGGGGGAAGGGGAGAGACACACGGGGCATGAGCGGGGGTGGGGGAAGGGGAGAGAGACACACGGGGCATGAGCGGGGGGTGGGCGGGAGGGGGAGAGACACACGGGGCATGAGCAGGGGCTGGGTGGGGGGGTTGACACACGGGGCATGAGCAGGGGGTGGGGGAAGGGGGAGAGACACACGGGCCATGAGCGGGGGTTTGGGTGGTAGGGGGAGAGACACACGGGGCATGAGCGAGGCATGAGCGCGGCGTGGGCGGGAGGGGGAGAGACACACGGGGCATGAGTGGGCGGGATGGGGAGAGACACACGGGGCATGAGGGGGGGTGTGGGGGAGACACACGGGGCATGAGCGGGGGGTGGGGGGAAGGGGATAGAGACACACGGGTCATGAGCGGGGGGTGGGCGGGAGGGAGAGAGACACACGGGGCATGAGCAGGTGTTGGGCGGGAGGGGGAGAGACACACGGGGCATGAGCGGGGGTGGGCGGGAGGGAGAGAGACACACGGGGCATGAGCTGGGGTGGGGGGAGGGAGAGAGACACACAGGGCATGAGCTTGGGTGGGGGGGAGGGGGCGTGACACATGGGGCATGAGCGGGGGTGGGGGAAGGGGAGAGAGACACGGGGCATGAGTGGGGGGTGGGCGGGAGGGGGAGAGACACTCGGGGCATGAGCAGGGGTGGGGGGAAGGGAGAGAGACACACGGGGCATGAGCGGGGGTGGGGGGGAGGGGGAGAGACACCCAGGGCATGAGCGGGGGTGGGCGGGAGGGGGAGAGACACATGGGGCATGAGCGGGGGTGGGCGGGAGGCGGAGAGACACACGGGGCATGAGCGGGGGGTGGGCGGGATGGGGAGAGACACATGGGGCATGAGCGGGGGTGAGGGGGAGGGGGAGAGACACATATGGCATGAGCAGGGGGTGGGGGGAAGGGGAGAGAGACACACGGGGCG
Organism: Ambystoma mexicanum; assembly: GCF_040938575.1. Classification (NCBI taxonomy): domain Eukaryota; kingdom Metazoa; phylum Chordata; class Amphibia; order Caudata; family Ambystomatidae; genus Ambystoma; species Ambystoma mexicanum. The sequence goes on along the minus strand of NC_090924.1, from coordinate 573,648,717 downwards.
TGAGTGGGGGGTGGGCGGGAGGGGGAGAGACACACAGGGCATGAGCGTGGGTGCGGGGGAGGGAGAGAGACACACAGGGCATGAGCAGGGGTGGGGGAGAGGGAGAGAGACACACGGGGCTTGAACCGGGTGGAGGGGAGGGAGAGAGACACACGGGGCATGAGCGGGGTGGGTGGAGGGAGAGAGACACACGGGGCATGAACGGGGGTGGGGGGATGGAGAGAGACACACGGGGCATAATTGGGGGTTTGGGGGAAGGGGAGAGAGACATGGGGCATGAGCGGGGGGTGGGTGGGAGGGGGGTCGACACGCGGGGCATGATCAGGGGGTGGGGGAAGGGGGGGTGACACATGGGGCATGAGCGGGGGTGGGGGAAGGGGAGAGAGACACGGATCATGAGCGGGGGGTGGGCGGGAGGGAGAGAGACACACGGGGCATGAGCTGGGGTGGGGGGAGGGAGAGAGATACACAGGGCATGAGCTTGGGTGGGGGGGTTGACACATGGGGCATGAGCGGGGGTGGGGGAAGGGGAGAGAGACACGGGGCATGAGTGGGGGGTGGGCGGGAGGGGGAGAGACACTCGGGGCATGAGCAGGGGTGGGGGGAAGGGAGAGAGACACACCTGGCATGAGCGGGGGTGGGGGGGAAGGGGAGAGACACCCAGGGCATGAGCGGGGGTGGGCGGGAGGGGGAGAGACACATGGGGCATGAGCGGGGGGTGGGCGGGAGACGGAGAGACACACGGGGCATGAGCGGGGGGTGGGCGGGATTGGGAGAGACACATGGGGCATGAGCGGGGGTGAGGGGGAGGGGGAGAGACACACATGGCATGAGCAGGGGGTGGGGGGAAGGGGAGAGAGACACACTGGGCATGAGCGGGGGGTGGGCGGGAGGGGGAGAGACACACAGGGCATGAGCGGGGGGTGGGGGGAAGGGGAGAGAGACACACGGGGCGTGAGTGGGGGGTGGGTGGGAGGGGGAGGGAGAGAGACACACAGGGCATGAGCAGGGGTGGGGGAGAGGGAGAGAGACACACGGGGCATGAACGGGGTGGAGGGGAGGGAGAGAGACATACGGGGCATGAGCGGGGGTGGGGGGAGGGAGAGAGACACACGGGGCATGAGCGGGGGTGGGGGGATGGAGAGAGACACACGGGGCATGAGCGGGGGGTGGGAAGAAGGGGAGAGACACACGGGGCATGAGCGGGGGGTGGGCAAGAGGGGGAGAGACACACGGCGCATGAGTGGGAGGGAGAGACACACAGGGCGTGAGCGGGGGTGGGAGGGGGAGAGACACACGGGGCAAGAGCGGGGGTGGGCGGGAGGGGGAGAGACACATGGGTCAAGAGCGGGGGTGGGCTGGAGGGGGAGAGACACACGGGGCATGAGCGGGGGGTGGGAAGAAGGGGAGAGACACACGGGGCATGAGCGGAGGGTGGGCGGGAGGGGGAGAGTCACACGGCGCATGAGTGGGAGGGAGAGACTCACGGGCCATGAGCAAGGCATGAGCGGGGGGTGGGCGGGAGGGGGAGAGACACACGGGGCACGAGCGGGGGTGGAGGGGAGGTGAGAGACACACGGGGCATGAGCGGGGGTGGGGCAAGGGGAGAGAGACACACGGGGCATGAGCGGGGGGTGGGCGGGAGGGGGAGAGACACACAGGGCATGAGCAATGAGCAGGGGTGGGGGAGAGGGAGAGAGACACACGGGGCATGAGAGGGGGTGGGGGGAGGGAGAGAGACACACGGGGCATGAGCGGGGGTGGGGGGAGGGAGAGAGACACACGGGGCATGAGTGGCGGGTGGGGGGAAGTGTAGAGAGACACGGGGCATGAGCGGGGGGTGGGTGACAGGGGGGTTGACACACAGGGCATGAGCAGGGGGTGGGGGGAAGGCGGAGAGACACACGGGGCATGAGCGGGCAGTGGGGGAGGGAGAGAGACACACGGGGCATGAGCAGGGGTGGGGGGCAGGGAGAGAGACACACGGGGCATGAGCGGTGGGTGAGGCGAAGGGGCGAGAGACACACGGGGCATGAGCGGGGGGTGGGGGGAAGGGGTGAGACACACGGGGCATGAGCGGGTGGTGGGCGGGAGGGGGAGAGACACACAGGGCGTGAGCGGGGGTGGGAGGGGGAGAGACACACGGGGCAAGAGAGGGGGTGGGCGGGAGGGGGAGAGACACATGGGGAAAGAGCGGGGGTGGGCTGGAGGGGGAGAGACACACGGGGCATGAGCAAGGGGGTGGGAAGAAGGGGAGAGACACACGGGGCATGAGCGGGGGGTGGGCGGGAGGGGGAGAGACACACGGCGCATGAGTGGGAGGGAGAGACTCACGGGCCATGAGCGGGGAGTGGGCAGGAGAGGGAGAGACACACGGGGGGTGGGCGGGAGGGGGAGAGACACAGGGGGCATGAGCGAGGCATGAGCGGGGGGTGGGCGGGAGGGGGAGAGACGATTGGGGCATGAGCGTGAGGTGGGCGGAAGGGGGAGAGACACACGGGGCATGAGCAGGGGTGGGGGGGAAGGGGAGAGACACACGGGGCATGAGCGGGGGTGGGGGAAGGGGAGAGAGACACACGGGGCATGAGCGGGGGGTGGGCGGGAGGGGGAGAGACACACGGGGCATGAGCAGGGGCTGGGTGGGGGGGTTGACACACGGGGCATGAGCAGGGGGTGGGGGAAGGGGGAGAGACACACGGGCCATGAGCGGGGGTTTGGGTGGTAGGGGGAGAGACACACGGGGCATGAGCGAGGCATGAGCGCGGCGTGGGCGGGAGGGGGAGAGACACACGGGGCATGAGTGGGCGGGAGGGGGAGAGACACACGGGGCATGAGGGGGGGTGTGGGGGAGACACACGGGGCATGAGCGGGGGGTGGGGGGAAGGGGATAGAGACACACGGGTCATGAGCGGGGGGTGGGCGGGAGGGAGAGAGACACACGGGGCATGAGCAGGTGTTGGGCGGGAGGGGGAGAGACACACGGGGCATGAGCGGGGGTGGGCGGGAGGGAGAGAGACACACGGGGCATGAGCTGGGGTGGGGGGAGGGAGAGAGACACACAGGGCATGAGCTTGGGTGGGGGGGAGGGGGCGTGACACATGGGGCATGAGCGGGGGTGGGGGAAGGGGAGAGAGACACGGGGCATGAGTGGGGGGTGGGCGGGAGGGGGAGAGACACTCGGGGCATGAGCAGGGGTGGGGGGAAGGGAGAGAGACACACGGGGCATGAGCGGGGGTGGGGGGGAGGGGGAGAGACACCCAGGGCATGAGCGGGGGTGGGCGGGAGGGGGAGAGACACATGGGGCATGAGCGGGGGGTGGGCGGGAGGCGGAGAGACACACGGGGCATGAGCGGGGGGTGGGCGGGATGGGGAGAGACACATGGGGCATGAGCGGGGGTGAGGGGGAGGGGGAGAGACACATATGGCATGAGCAGGGGGTGGGGGGAAGGGGAGAGAGACACACGGGGCGTGAGTGGGGGGTGGGCGGGAGGGGGAGAGACACACAGGGCATGAGCGTGGGTGCGGGGGAGGGAGAGAGACACACAGGGCATGAGCAGGGGTGGGGGAGAGGGAGAGAGACACACGGGGCTTGAACCGGGTGGAGGGGAGGGAGAGAGACACACGGGGCATGAGCGGGGTGGGTGGAGGGAGAGAGACACACGGGGCATGAACGGGGGTGGGGGGATGGAGAGAGACACACGGGGCATAATTGGGGGTTTGGGGGAAGGGGAGAGAGACACGGGGCATGAGCGGGGGGTGGGTGGGAGGGGGGTCGACACGCGGGGCATGATCAGGGGGTGGGGGAAGGGGGGGTGACACATGGGGCATGAGCGGGGGTGGGGGAAGGGGAGAGAGACACGGATCATGAGCGGGGGGTGGGCGGGAGGGAGAGAGACACACGGGGCATGAGCTGGGGTGGGGGGAGGGAGAGAGATACACAGGGCATGAGCTTGGGTGGGGGGGTTGACACATGGGGCATGAGCGGGGGTGGGGGAAGGGGAGAGAGACACGGGGCATGAGTGGGGGGTGGGCGGGAGGGGGAGAGACACTCGGGGCATGAGCAGGGGTGGGGGGAAGGGAGAGAGACACACGGGGCATGAGCGGGGGTGGGGGGGAAGGGGAGAGACACCCAGGGCATGAGCGGGGGTGGGCGGGAGGGGGAGAGACACATGGGGCATGAGCATGGGGTGGGCGGGAGACGGAGAGACACACGGGGCATGAGCGGGGGGTGGGCGGGATTGGGAGAGACACATGGGGCATGAGCGGGGGTGAGGGGGAGGGGGAGAGACACACATGGCATGAGCAGGGGGTGGGGGGAAGGGGAGAGAGACACACTGGGCATGAGCGGGGGGTGGGCGGGAGGGGGAGAGACACACAGGGCATGAGCGGGGGGTGGGGGGAAGGGGAGAGAGACACACGGGGCGTGAGTGGGGGGTGGGTGGGAGGGGGAGGGAGAGAGACACACAGGGCATGAGCAGGGGTGGGGGAGAGGGAGAGAGACACACGGGGCATGAACGGGGTGGAGGGGAGGGAGAGAGACATACGGGGCATGAGCGGGGGTGGGGGGAGGGAGAGAGACACACGGGGCATGAGCGGGGGTGGGGGGATGGAGAGAGACACACGGGGCATGAGCGGGGGGTGGGAAGAAGGGGAGAGACACACGGGGCATGAGCGGGGGGTGGGCGAGAGGGGGAGAGACACACGGCGCATGAGTGGGAGGGAGAGACACACAGGGCGTGAGCGGGGGTGGGAGGGGGAGAGACACACGGGGCAAGAGCGGGGGTGGGCGGGAGGGGGAGAGACACATGGGTCAAGAGCGGGGGTGGGCTGGAGGGGGAGAGACACATGGGGCATGAGCGGGGGGTGGGAAGAAGGGGAGAGACACACGGGGCATGAGCGGAGGGTGGGCGGGAGGGTGAGAGTCACACGGCGCATGAGTGGGAGGGAGAGACTCACGGGCCATGAGCGGGGAGTGGGCGGGACAGGGAGAGACACACGGGGCATGAGCGGGGGGTGGGCGGGAGGGGGAGAGACACACAGGGCATGAGCAAGGCATGAGCGGGGGGTGGGCGGGAGGGGGAGAGACACACGGGGCATGAGCGGGGGTGGAGGGGAGGGGAGAGACACACGGGGCATGAGCGGGGGTGGGGGAAGGGGAGAGAGACACACGGGGCATGAGCGGGGGGTGGGCGGGAGGGGGAGAGACACACAGGGCATGAGCAATGAGCAGGGGTGGGGGAGAGGGAGAGAGACACACGGGGCATGAGCGGGGGTGGGGGGAGGGAGAGAGACACACGGGGCATGAGCGGGGGTGGGGGGAGGGAGAGAGACACACGGGGCATGAGTGGCGGGTGGGGGGAAGTGTAGAGAGACACGGGGCATGAGCGGGGGGTGGGTGACAGGGGGGTTGACACACAGGGCATGAGCAGGGGGTGGGGGGAAGGGGGAGAGACACACGGGGCATGAGCGGGCAGTGGGGGAGGGAGAGAGACACACGGGGCATGAGCAGGGGTGGGGGGCAGGGAGAGAGACACACGGGGCATGAGCGGTGGGTGAGGCGAAGGGGCGAGAGACACACGGGGCATGAGCGGGGGGTGGGGGGAAGGGGTGAGACACACGGGGCATGAGCGGGTGGTGGGCGGGAGGGGGAGAGACACACAGGGCGTGAGCGGGGGTGGGAGGGGGAGAGACACACGGGGCAAGAGAGGGGGTGGGCGGGAGGGGGAGAGACACACGGGGCAGGAGCGGGGGTGGGCTGGAGGGGGAGAGACACACGGGGCATGAGCGGGGGGTGGGGGGAAGGGGAGAGACACACAGGGCATGAGCGGGGGTGGGCGGGAGGGGGAGAGACACACAGCGCATGAGTGGGAGGGGGAGAGACACACGGGGCATGAGCGAGGCATGAGCGGGGGTGGACGGGAGGGGGAGAGACACACGGGGAATGAGTGGGCGGGAGGGGGAGAGACACACGGGGCATGAGTGGGGGTGTGGGGGAGAGAGACACACGGGGCATGAGCGGGGGGTGGGGGAAGGGGAGAGAGACACACGGGGCATGAGCAGGTGTTGGGCGGGAGGGAGAGAGACACACGGGGCATGAGCGGGGGATGGGGGAAGGAGAGAGACACACGGAGCATGAGTGGGGAGTGGGGAGGAAGGGGTGAGACACACGGGGCATGAGCGAGGGGGTGGGCGCATAGGGGAGAGACACACAGGGCATGAGCAGGGGTGGGAGAGAGACACGGGGCAAGAGCGGGGGTGGGCAGGAGGGGGAGAGACACACGGGGCAAGAGCTAGGGTGGGCGGGAGGACGAGAGACACATGGGGCATGAGCGGGGGGTGGGGGGTGGGAGGAAGGGAGAGACACATGGGGCATGAGCGGGGGTGGGCAGAAGTGGGAAAGAAACACGGGGCATGAGCGGGAGGGGGAGAGACACACGGGGCATGAGCGGAGGGTGTATGGGGGGAGAGACACATGGGGCATGAGCAGGGGGTGGGCGGGAGGGGGAGAGTCACACGGGGCATGAGCGGGGAGTGGGCAGGAGGGGGAGAGACACACGGGGCATGAGAGGGGGCGGCAGGAGGGCGAGAGACACACGGCGCATGAGCGGGGGGTGGGGGAAGGGGAGAGAGACACACGGGGCGTGAGTGGGGGGTGGGCTGGAGGGGGAGAGACACACGGGGCATGAGCAGGGGGTGGGCGGGACTGGGAGAGACACACGGGGCATGAGCAGGGGTGGGGGAGGGAGAGAGACACACGGGGTATGAGTAGGGGTGTAGGGGAGAGAGAGAGACACGGGGCATGAGCGGGGGGTGGGAGAAGGGGAGAGAGACATGGTTCTTTAGCGGGGGGTGGGCGGGAGAGAGAGAGACACATGGGGCATGAGCGGGTTGGGGGGGAGGGAGAGAGACACACGGGGCGTGAACAGGGTGGGGTGAGAGAGACACAGGTCATGAGCGGGGGGTGGGCGGGAGGGAGAGAGACACACGGGGCATGAGCAGGTGTTGGGCGGGAGGGGGAGAGACACACGGGGCATGAGCGGGGGTGGGCGGGAAGGAGAGAGACACACGGGGCATGAGCTGGGGTGGGGGGAGGGAGAGAGACACACAGGGCATGAGCTTGGGTGGGGGGGAGGGGGGTGACACATGGGGCATGAGCGGGGGTGGGGGAAGGGGAGAGAGACACGGGGCATGAGTGGGGGGGGGAGGGGGAGAGACACTCGGGGCATGAGCAGGGGTGGGGGGAAGGGAGAGAGACACACGGGGCATGAGCGGGGGTGGGGGGGAGGGGGAGAGACACACAGGGCATGAGCGGGGGTGCGGGGGAGGGAGAGAGACACACAGGGCATGAGCAGGGGTGGGGGAGAGGGAGAGAGACACACGGGGCTTGAACCGGGTGGAGGGGAGGGAGAGAGACACACGGGGCATGAGCGGGGTGGGGGGAGGGAGAGAGACACACGGGGCATGAACGGGGGTGGGGGGATGGAGAGAGACACACGGGGCATAATTGGGGGTTTGGGGGAAGGGGAGAGAGACACGGGGCATGAGCGGGGGGTCGACACGCGGGGCATAATCAGGGGGTGGGGGAAGGGGGGGTGACACATGGGGCATGAGCGGGGGTGGGGGAAGGGGAGAGAGACACGGATCATGAGCGGGGGGTGGGCGGGAGGGAGAGAGACACACGGGGCATGAGCTGGGGTGGGGGGAGGGAGAGAGACACACAGGGCATGAGCTTGGGTGGGGGGGTTGACACATGGGGCATGAGCGGGGGTGGGGGAAGGGGAGAGAGACACGGGGCATGAGTGGGGGGTGGGCGGGAGGGGGAGAGACACTCGGGGCATGAGCAGGGGTGGGGGGAAGGGAGAGAGACACACGGGGCATGAGCGGGGGTGGGGGGGAAGGGGAGAGACACCCAGGGCATGAGCGGGGGTGGGCGGGAGGGGGAGAGACACATGGGGCATGAGCGGGGGGTGGGCGGGAGACGAAGAGACACACGGGGCATGAGCGGGGGGTGGGCGGGATTGGGAGAGACACATGGGGCATGAGCGGGGGTGAGGGGGAGGGGGAGAGACACACATGGCATGAGCAGGGGGTGGGGGGAAGGGGAGAGAGACACACTGGGCATGAGCGGGGGGTGGGCGGGAGGGGGAGAGACACACAGGGCATGAGCGGGGGGTGGGGGGAAGGGGAGAGAGACACACGGGGCGTGAGTGGGGGGTGGGTGGAAGGGGGAGGGAGAGAGACACACAGGGCATGAGCAGGGGTGGGGGAGAGGGAGAGAGACACACGGGGCATGAACGGGGTGGAGGGGAGGGAGAGAGACATACGGGGCATGAGCGGGGGTGGGGGGAGGGAGAGAGACACACGGGGCATGAGCGGGGGTGGGGGGATGGAGAGAGACACACGGGGCATGAGCGGGGGGTGGGAAGAAGGGGAGAGACACACGGGGCATGAGCGGGGGGTGGGCGAGAGGGGGAGAGACACACGGCGCATGAGTGGGAGGGAGAGACACACAGGGCGTGAGCGGGGGTGGGAGGGGGAGAGACACACGGGGCAAGAGCGGGGGTGGGCGGGAGGGGGAGAGACACATGGGTCAAGAGCGGGGGTGGGCTGGAGGGGGAGAGACACACGGGGCATGAGCGGGGGGTGGGAAGAAGGGGAGAGACACACGGGGCATGAGCGGAGGGTGGGCGGGAGGGGGAGAGTCACACGGCGCATGAGTGGGAGGGAGAGACTCACGGGCCATGAGCGGGGAGTGGGCGGGACGGGGAGAGACACACGGGGCATGAGCGGGGGGTGGGCGGTCGGGGGAGAGACACACAGGGCATGAGCAAGGCATGAGCGGGGGGTGGGCGGGAGGGGGAGAGACACACGGGGCATGAGCGGGGGTGGAGGGGAGGGGAGAGACACACGGGGCATGAGCGGGGGTGGGGGAAGGGGAGACAGACACACGGGGCATGAGCGGGGGGTGGGCGGGAGGGGGAGAGACACACAGGGCATGAGCAATGAGCAGGGGTGGGGGAGAGGGAGAGAGACACACGGGGCATGAGCGGGGGTGGGGGGAGGGAGAGAGACACACGGGGCATGAGCGGGGGTGGGGGGAGGGAGAGAGACACACGGGGCATGAGTGGCGGGTGGGGGGAAGTGTAGAGAGACACGGGGCATGAGCGGGGGGTGCGTGACAGGGGGGTTGACACACAGGGCATGAGCAGGGGGTGGGGGGAAGGGGGAGAGACACACGGGGCATGAGCGGGCAGTGGGGGAGGGAGAGAGACACACGGGGCATGAGCAGGGGTGGGGGGCAGGGAGAGAGACACACGGGGCATGAGCGGTGGGTGAGGTGAAGGGGCGAGAGACACACGGGGCATGAGCGGGGGGTGGGGGGAAGGGGTGAGACACACGGGGCATGAGCGGGGGGTGGGCGGGAGGGGGAGAGACACACAGGGCGTGAGCGGGGGTGGGAGGGGGAGAGACACACGGGGCAAGAGAGGGGGTGGGCGGGAGGGGGAGAGACACACAGGGCATGAGCGGGGGGTGGGGGGAAGGGGAGAGAGACACACGGGGCGTGAGTACGGGGTGGGTGGAAGGGGGAGGGAGAGAGACACACAGGGCATGAGCAGGGGTGGGGGAGAGGGAGAGAGACACACGGGGCATGAACGGGGTGGAGGGGAGGGAGAGAGACATACGGGGCATGAGCGGGGGTGGGGGGAGGGAGAGAGACACACGGGGCATGAGCGGGGGTGGGGGGATGGAGAGAGACACACGGGGCATGAGCGGGAGGGGGAGAGACACACGGGGCATGAGCGGAGGGTGTATGGGGGGAGAGACACATGGGGCATGAGCAGGGGGTGGGCGGGAGGGGGAGAGTCACACGGGGCATGAGCGGGGAGTGGGCAGGAGGGGGAGAGACACACGGGGCATGAGAGGGGGCGGCAGGAGGGCGAGAGACACACGGCGCATGAGCGGGGGGTGGGGGAAGGGGAGAGAGACACACGGGGCGTGAGTGGGGGGTGGGATGGAGGGGGAGAGACACACGGGGCATGAGCAGGGGGTGGGCGGGACTGGGAGAGACACACGGGGCATGAGCAGGGGTGGGGGAGGGAGAGAGACACACGGGGTATGAGTAGGGGTGTAGGGGAGAGAGAGAGACACGGGGCATGAGCGGGGGGTGGGAGAAGGGGAGAGAGACATGGTTCTTTAGCGGGGGGTGGGCGGGAGAGAGAGAGACACATGGGGCATGAGCGGGTTGGGGGGAGGGAGAGAGACACACTGGGCGTGAACAGGGTGGGGGGAGAGAGACACAGGTCATGAGCGGGGGGTGGGCGGGAGGGAGAGAGACACACGGGGCATGAGCAGGTGTTGGGCGGGAGGGGGAGAGACACACGGGGCATGAGCGGGGGTGGGCGGGAGGGAGAGAGACACACGGGGCATGAGCTGGGGTGGGGGGAGGGAGAGAGACACACAGGGCATGAGCTTGGGTGGGGGGGAGGGGGGGTGACACATGGGGCATGAGCGGGGGTGGGGGAAGGGGAGAGAGACACGGGGCATGAGTGGGGGGGGGCGGGAGGGGGAGAGACACTCGGGGCATGAGCAGGGGTGGGGGGAAGGGAGAGAGACACACGGGGCATGAGCGGGGGTGGGGGGGAGGGGGAGAGACACACAGGGCATGAGCGGGGGTGCGGGGGAGGGAGAGAGACACACAGGGCATGAGCAGGGGTGGGGGAGAGGGAGAGAGACACACGGGGCTTGAACCGGGTGGAGGGGAGGGAGAGAGACACACGGGGCATGAGCGGGGTGGGGGGAGGGAGAGAGACACACGGGGCATGAACGGGGGTGGGGGGATGGAGAGAGACACACGGGGCATAATTGGGGGTTTGGGGGAAGGGGAGAGAGACACGGGGCATGAGCGGGGGGTCGACACGCGGGGCATGATCAGGGGGTGGGGGAAGGGGGGGTTGACACATGGGGCATGAGCGGGGGTGGGGGAAGGGGAGAGAGACACGGATCATGAGCGGGGGGTGGGCGGGAGGGAGAGAGACACACGGGGCATGAGCTGGGGTGGGGGGAGGGAGAGAGACACACAGGGCATGAGCTTGGGTGGGGGGGTTGACACATGGGGCATGTGCGGGGGTGGGGGAAGGGGAGAGAGACACGGGGCATGAGTGGGGGGTGGGCGGGAGGGGGAGAGACACTCGGGGCATGAGCAGGGGTGGGGGGAAGGGAGAGAGACACACGGGGCATGAGCGGGGGTGGGGGGGAAGGGGAGAGACACCCAGGGCATGAGCGGGGTTGGGCGGGAGGGGGAGAGACACATGGGGCATGAGCGGGGGGTGGGCGGGAGACGGAGAGACACACGGGGCATGAGCGGGGGGTGGGCGGGATTGGGAGAGACACATGGGGCATGAGCGGGGGTGAGGGGGAGGGGGAGAGACACACATGGCATGAGCAGGGGGTGGGGGGAAGGGGAGAGAGACACACTGGGCATGAGCGGGGGGTGGGCGGGAGGGGGAGAGACACACAGGGCATGAGCGGGGGGTGGGGGGAAGGGGAGAGAGACACACGGGGCGTGAGTGGGGGGTGGGTGGAAGGGGGAGGGAGAGAGACACACAGGGCATGAGCAGGGGTGGGGGAGAGGGAGAGAGACACACGGGGCATGAACGGGGTGGAGGGGAGGGAGAGAGACATACGGGGCATGAGCGGGGGTGGGGGGAGGGAGAGAGACACACGGGGCATGAGCGGGGGTGGGGGGATGGAGAGAGACACACGGGGCATGAGCGGGGGGTGGGAAGAAGGGGAGAGACACACGGGGCATGAGCGGGGGGTGGGCGAGAGGGGGAGAGACACACGGCGCATGAGTGGGAGGGAGAGACACACAGGGCGTGAGCGGGGGTGGGAGGGGGAGAGACACACGGGGCAAGAGCGGGGGTGGGCGGGAGGGGGAGAGACACATGGGTCAAGAGCGGGGGTGGGCTGGAGGGGGAGAGACACACGGGGCATGAGCGGGGGGTGGGAAGAAGGGGAGAGACACACGGGGCATGAGCGGAGGGTGGGCGGGAGGGGGAGAGTCACACGGCGCATGAGTGGGAGGGAGAGACTCACGGGCCATGAGCGGGGAGTGGGCGGGACGGGGAGAGACACACGGGGCATGAGCGGGGGGTGGGCGGGAGGGGGAGAGACACACAGGGCATGAGCAAGGCATGAGCGGGGGGTGGGCGGGAGGGGGAGAGACACACGGGGCATGAGCGGGGGTGGAGGGGAGGGGAGAGACACACGGGGCATGAGCGGGGGTGGGGGAAGGGGAGAGAGACACACGGGGCATGAGCGGGGGGTGGGCGGGAGGGGGAGAGACACACAGGGCATGAGCAATGAGCAGGGGTGGGGGAGAGGGAGAGAGACACACGGGGCATGAGCGGGGGTGGGGGGAGGGAGAGAGACACACGGGGCATGAGCGGGGGTGGGGGGAGGGAGAGAGACACACGGGGCATGAGTGGCGGGTGGGGGGAAGTGTAGAGAGACAGGGGGCATGAGCGGGGGGTGGGTGACAGGGGGGTTGACACACAGGGCATGAGCAGGGGGTGGGGGGAAGGGGGAGAGACACACGGGGCATGAGCGGGCAGTGGGGGAGGGAGAGAGACACACGGGGCATGAGCAGGGGTGGGGGGCAGGGAGAGAGACACACGGGGCATGAGCGGTGGGTGAGGCGAAGGGGCGAGAGACACACGGGGCATGAGCGGGGGGTGGGGGGAAGGGGTGAGACACACGGGGCATGAGCGGGTGGTGGGCGGGAGGGGGAGAGACACACAGGGCGTGAGCGGGGGTGGGAGGGGGAGAGACACACGGGGCAAGAGAGGGGGTGGGCGGGAGGGGGAGAGACACACGGGGCAGGAGCGGGGGTGGGCTGGAGGGGGAGAGACACACGGGGCATGAGCGGGGGGTGGGGGGAAGGGGAGAGACACACAGGGCATGAGCGGGGGTGGGCGGGAGGGGGAGAGACACACAGCGCATGAGTGGGAGGGGGAGAGACACACGGGGCATGAGCGAGGCATGAGCGGGGGGTGGACGGGAGGGGGAGAGACACACGGGGAATGAGTGGGCGGGAGGGGGAGAGACACACGGGGCATGAGTGGGGGTGTGGGGGAGAGAGACACACGGGGCATGAGCGGGGGGTGGGGGAAGGGGAGAGAGACACACGGGGCATGAGCAGGTGTTGGGCGGGAGGGAGAGAGACACACGGGGCATGAGCGGGGGATGGGGGAAGGAGAGAGACACACGGAGCATGAGTGGGGAGTGGGGAGGAAGGGGTGAGACACACGGGGCATGAGCGAGGGGGTGGGCGCATAGGGGAGAGACACACAGGGCATGAGCAGGGGTGGGAGAGACACACGGGACAAGAGCGGGGGTGGGCAGGAGGGGGAGAGACACACGGGGCAAGAGCTAGGGTGGGCGGGAGGACGAGAGACACATGGGGCATGAGCGGGGGGTGGGGGGTGGGAGGAAGGGAGAGACACATGGGGCATGAGCGGGGGTGGGCAGAAGTGGGAGAGAAACACGGGGCATGAGCGGGAGGGGGAGAGACACACGGGGCATGAGCGGAGGGTGTATGGGGGAGAGACACATGGGGCATGAGCAGGGGGTGGGCGGGAGGGGGAGAGTCACACGGGGCATGAGCGGGTAGTGGGCAGGAGGGGGAGAGACACACGGGGCATGAGAGGGGGCGGCAGGAGGGCGAGAGACACACGGCGCATGAGCGGGGGGTGGGGGAAGGGGAGAGAGACACACGGGGCGTGAGTGGGGGGTGGGCGGGAGGGGGAGAGACACACGGGGCATGAGCAGGGGGTGGGCGGGACTGGGAGAGACACACGGGGCATGAGCAGGGGTGGGGGAGGGAGAGAGACACACGGGGTATGAGTAGGGGTGTAGGGGAGAGAGAGAGACACGGGGCATGAGCGGGGGGTGGGAGAAGGGGAGAGAGACATGGTTCTTTAGCGGGGGGTGGGCGGGAGAGAGAGAGACACATGGGGCATGAGCGGGTTGGGGGGAGGGAGAGAGACACACGGGGCGTGAACAGGGTGGGGGGAGAGAGACACAGGTCATGAGCGGGGGGTGGGCGGGAGGGAGAGAGACACACGGGGCATGAGCAGGTGTTGGGCGGGAGGGGGAGAGACACACGGGGCATGAGCGGGGGTGGGCGGGAGGGAGAGAGACACACGGGGCATGAGCTGGGGTGGGGGGAGGGAGAGAGACACACAGGGCATGAGCTTGGGTGGGGGGGAGGGGGGGTGACACATTGGGCATGAGCGGGGGTGGGGGAAGGGGAGAGAGACACGGGGCATGAGTGGGGGGGCGGGAGGGGGAGAGACACTCGGGGCATGAGCAGGGGTGGGGGGAAGGGAGAGAGACACACGGGGCATGAGCGGGGGTGGGGGGGAGGGGGAGAGACACCCAGGGCATGAGCGGGGGTGGGCGGGAGGGGGAGAGACACATGGGGCATGAGCGGGGGGTGGGCGGGAGGCGGAGAGACACACGGGGCATGAGCGGGGGTGGGCGGGATGGGGAGAGACATATGGGGCATGAGCGGGGGTGAGGGGGAGGGGGAGAGACACACATGGCATGAGCAGGGGGTGGGGGGAAGGGGAGAGAGACACACTGGGCATGAGCGGGGGTGGGGGAGAGGGAGAGAGGCACACAGGGCATGAGCAGGGGGTTGGGGGAAGGGGAGAGAGACACGGGGCATGAGTGGGGGGTGGGCGGGAGGGGAAGACACACGGGGCATGAGCTGGGCGGGAGGGGAGGGAGAGAGACACACGGGCGTGAGCGGGTGGTGGGGGGCAGGGGGGAAGACACATGGGGCATGAGCGGGGTGTGGGGGGAGGGAGAGAGACACATGGGGCATGAGCGGGGGTGGGGGGAGGGAGAGAGACACACGGGGCATGAGTGGGGAGTGGGGCGAAGGGGAGAGAGACACACGGGGCATGAGCAGGGGGTGGGGGAGGGAGAGAGACACACGGGGCATGAGCGGGGGGTGGGGAGGAGGGAGAGAGACACAAGGGGCATGAGCGGGGGGTGGGGGAAGGGGAGAGAGACACACGGGGCATGACCGGGTGGTGGGGGGAGGGAGAGAGACACACGGGGCATGAGCGGGGGGTGGGGAGGAGGGAGAGATACACACGGCGTTCGTGTGCAGGCGGCAGATCCCGCTCCTCGGCTCTCTGCTGGCCACCGTGTGCCGATGGCGTGAGCGGGGGGCTGGAGGAACAGGGGAGACACAGAGCATGAGTGGGGGTGGGGGGACAAGAAGGACACACGGGGCATGAGCGGGGGTGGGAGGAACAGGAGACAGGCACAAGACTTACTGAGCAGGCGGCGAGGAACAAAGATGGCGGGCGTCTCTGAAGCCAGACGCACTGCACGCTTTCACTGCATCCAATGAGAGAGCACGTCAGATGTCCTTGGACAACACGCAAGCAGCTTGCCCAATCACCGTCCTGTCCGCGGAGCGAACAGGGAAGTGTGTCCGCGAAGCGAACACAGATATCACACATTTTTCTCAATTACATTTTTGTCATTTTTATTGAAACTACTGGATGGATTTACACCAAATAAAGCAAAGCACGCTTTTGGGACCAAGCCGCCGCTCCTGCCGCAAATTTGGTGTAAATCCGTCCAGCGGTTTGGGCTGTAGGCGTGAGCAGAGTTTTTTCCCATCATGTCTATGGGAAAAAAAAAGTTTTGGGACCCCCCTATAACTTTGCCCCCCCTTGACGAATCCTTACCAAACTTTGCACAAAGATTCAGAGTGACCCAAATACTTTTTTTGCAAAGATTGGTGATGATTCGTCTAGGGAGAGCGAAGTTATAAGCCGCCCAAAAAGTGCTCTTCCTATGGAAACACCAATTTAACCATAACTACACGGCCACTACCGTGGCCATGTAATATATATATATATATATTATATATATATATATATATATATATATATTTTTTTTTTTATATATATATATATATATATATTTTTTTTTTTATATATATTTATATATATATATATATATATATATATATATATATATATATATATATATATATATATATATATATATGTGTGTTTTGAATATTAAATACATAAATAACTATTTATCTTTACAAACTAGCCTGATTCCTGGTCCAGTGTGACCTGGGTTTTTTTTTTTTAGAAGGGTGTGATATGAGTGGTATATCATTCAGAATATTGAACTTATAGAGACAAATAAATAAGGATTACATTGCGCACTACATGTTAGGCGAGACCTGGGTGTGTGCCTGATTGAAATCCTTAACAGGTGTGATTTTCAATGATATGTTATACAATATGCTGATGGGCCATTACGGGTTGAATAGTATTCACAATCAATGTAAGTGAGACCTCCTGACAGGGTTACATTTGAAACACATAATGTTTAATACACTGGATATTGGTACAGGGCAGGCATTCCCATCCCATTACCTATGAGAATCCATTAATGTTCTGCAGTGTTTTCATTAAAGGAAGAACAGAACAAAATGATGTCATCACTTTCATAGTTAGAATTGGAATCTAAAAGGTTCACATTATTACAAAACACAACCTAAGCTTCAAGGTCTTTACGGGGAAACCAGATATCAACCTACATTAGAACTATTGAGTCACATTTAGCCTTCAGGAAAGCAATACAAATTATGCTGTTTGTTTAAATAAATATCTTCGGTGCCATTGTCCCATGTAGACCGCATACTCCATTCTATTTGTGACATAACTTTCATTGCAACTGTATGACAAAACAAAACTGTAACCACCCATGGATGTTCCTTGATATAGTATCATTGTTAGATGACACACTCACTGTAACCATGAGCTACATAATCCTCCTGTAACTAAGACAATTTCATGCAACAGCACCTCGATGCCATTGGGCTTCTATTGCGTTTTACAAATCCAAAATAATAAATACTAACATTGCCAGTAATCAATCCCCGGATTCCCTTGGGTGTGTACATTCATCATTCCTATGCAATATCTTGATCGTATAGGTGTGCAGGACTCAAATGGGCAATACGCTGCAACAATATTGCTTCAGAATTCTTAAACACACAGTACCAGTACAATAATGGTCTTTACTACTCTCCTGCCCATGTTCTGTCATACATGCAAGAGATTGGTTTTACTTAGAACATAGATTTTTTTTGAATTTGTGGTTGGATTCATAAAGCGCATACCTAGATGGTAATCAATGGAGTACCTTGGAAGGGGAGGTTGTAGGTTATAGTAGTTTGGATAATCAATACTAAAGGAGTTATATATGCCCAGGAGTAACAGGACCTAGGTGACCCATGGGTATTCCTGAAGAGCGGGGTTGTGACTGAGTTCCTTCCTGAACTGTAGGAGCATTAGAGTGCTCCAGCAGGCTGAGGCATAGCAAGGCAATGTCTGTTTCCAGATGTACCTGTTTGCATGGCAGTTTAGTCACAATCCTGGCAATTGTCTGGCTAATAGAGAAGCACGTAGCACCTAGGCCTACGTTGTTGTTGCTAGGTAGCCCGGTGTTCGACCAGCCTTATATGTGATGTAGGCAGTTTTGAAGATGAATATCCTGGTTAGGCTGGGTAGCGACTGTGAGGGCCTGATTCATGGAAGTGTTTTATAATGGTACAATACCATAGGAAAACGTTCCATGAATCAGGCCCTAAATCTCTTAGGATAATGATGTGTTATTTATATAGCGCCTTTATCCAAAGTGCTTTACAGAGCACATATTTACATACAATATCAACCAACCGAAATTGGTAC
This sequence comes from Ambystoma mexicanum, assembly GCF_040938575.1. Lineage (NCBI taxonomy): Eukaryota > Metazoa > Chordata > Amphibia > Caudata > Ambystomatidae > Ambystoma > Ambystoma mexicanum. Next base: position 573,630,919 of record NC_090924.1, on the reverse strand, counting down.
TCATTTATCGACCTCGGAAGGAGGGATTCAAACCTGCGACCTGCAGTTCAATGTCAGATCGCAGCAGCGAGTGCTCAACCCGCTGAGCTATCTTACCGGCATGTAAGAATGTGGTGTATATGGTCAAATTGCTTACTTCCTGCTTTGTGGCATGCAGGGGCATGTTGATCAGCCTTAAGTGGGGCCAGCTGTGTACAGCCGGAAAGTAGGTGAGGATCTATTAGACACTGCTTCATGCCTTTTAATATTCTCTACAATATAATTATCATCTTCATATGCAAATGTGGACACATCAGATCGCCAGGGAAGATGAGGATCTTACATTGGGCGGAAGAGCATTCCATTCCCGAGGTGCATGTGTTTCAAAACTTCATTAGTGAGTGGCCACAGTTTCATTTTGCTAAGCAGTCAAATGCCATTTCTAAATAAAGCAGTTCCATTTTACAGAGTATTTCAGTGAAACCCTCAATTCTCGCCACTTCACCTTCGGAAGTTGTGTTTCAATGATGCTGGGTTATTCCCTGCCTTTGCAAGTGAACATGCCTTCCTTTACCATAGTCGCTGTTGCATTTATTGTGGATGCGATTGTTTTGAAATATTTTAAAGCAGAATATGGTAGCAAGAAAAGCGTCATGAGCATTATCCGAGGCACTGTCAGGAAAGGAAGACCCGGAAGACATGTTTGACTGGCGGTGGCCATGCACTTGACCCTGATAAATACTATGGTTATTATACAGTGCCCCTTTTTTAATATTGACTGTATTTGTGGCTTTGGTGACTAAGACAGTCTCTTTAGAGAAGTGCGGCTTGAGAACTAGAATGAAAGTGAGCATTCGTGTAGGCATTATTTGCATCTCGTGTGTCTTTGCACACACGTTTACAGCTGACTTCTTTGCTATACAGTCTGGCAACTTCTACAGAGAGCTCCTGCACTTGTTTGATTCCCAAGGGCATGCTGCCTGTGCCCTGCTGCTCGTCAGATTTAGTTTCCTGTTGCCGGTTTCTACTTGCTGTTTGATCCCTGTTTCTTCTGATTTTCGGTCGAGGTGGTCAGAGTGAGTCTATAGTAAGGCTGTATTATAGCAGCCTTTCTTGTGCTGCTCTGTTTCATCACTGTCTTCTTTAAGCCCCATCCATAGCCATAATGACTGCAGGCACCGGTCAGTGAGGTAAATGCATTATTGGAGGAAATTGATGATTTGATTAACTAGATCCCACCTGTTGTATAGCGGTGGGGGAATCCCTGCCCCCACCATAGTGCGCTGTGAGCCCTGAGCCTCTCTCCACTCCAATGACTCACACGGAGGTGAAGTGCTCTGCTCGGGCTCTCCGGTCGTGAATGCCGCAGCCAGGAATTCCCCCTTTATTAATAGTGCACACGGCGGCGTGCAATGTCATGCAGCCGCGTGCGTTCCCTTAAAGGGAAAGCACCACACTCCTCCTTTTTCATGAGGACAAATAAACAACACCATAACACACTACATAACTCCAACAACATATTTAAACACACTAACACCCTTAACCCAAATAACCAACTCCCCAATGAGCCTGTTTATTCACAGCCGCTCCCCTTCCCCACTCAGCAGGTACCTCCATGTCGGGCTCCTTCGTGAGTCCAACACAAAGTCACTGAAACAACGGGTTTCCCTCGCCCTGTCCTCAGGGTGTAACTCCTGCTTGCCTTGGTGTTGGGAGTCCCGCTGTCAGCTGGCATCCTCACAGGGGATCGAGTTGGGTATGTCCACACAGTCCTGGTCCACTGACGCCTCAGCCCTGGGCTCCCCCAGCTTCTTGAAGAAGCTAACGTTCCAGGTGACCGAGGCTCGGCCGTCCGACACAGTCACCATAGACCCCTTGACTGCTATCACGTTCAGTGGCTCAGGCTCATAAGTCAGTGACAGTTTCCCGCAGGGCTGCCAGTTCCTTATCAGCACCTCGTACATGGGCACAAGCTGTTGTTGACAAAGACCTCTCCTGTCATTCTCTTGTTCAGTTCGTAGCTGCCGCTCCAGCTCAACTTGTTCAGTGCCAATGACCGCCAGCTCTTTCTCCCTTAATTCTGGCAGCAGCCCTCTCAGGAACCACTTGAAGAGAGCTTTGGCCGGGGCCACTCCCATCAAGGTGTGCGGTGTTGTTCGATACACCCGCAGGAACTGGTAGAGGGCCCTCTCCAAACTCTGTCCTTGACCTTGCGTAATCCAAAAGACCTTATTTAATGTGCGCATCATCCTCTCAGCCTCTCCATTGGCCCTCGACCACAAGGGTGTGACCTTCCTGTGGTGTAAACCATAGTCCTGCATTAGGGCAGCAAACCGTTCACCTTGAAATGGAGCTCAATTGTACGAACAGAGTACTGTGGGGAGACCATGGGCCGCGAACACCATCTCCACCGCCACCACCACATGCTCGAAAGGCCACTAACTGGATGAACTCCACCTCTGGGTATCTGGAGTACTCGTCCACCACCACCAGGAAGTGCGTCCCCTGCGGCGTGGACCCAAAGTCTGCATGGACCACCTCCCAGGGTCACTTGCCGCGTGGCATGGCTTCGATGGCAGGCTCCCTCTGGGCAGGCAACGCTGCCTGACACCACACACATGATGCAACATAGTCATCCACTTGTTTTTCTAGCTCGGGGAACCAGACCTTGAGGTGTAGTCAGGCTTTGGTCTTCACGGCCCCTTGATGGTCTCCATGTGCCAGGCCTTTCACCTCTTGTACCTTCACCTGAGTGACCAAAATATGATCACCTCTCAGCAGCAGGCCCTTTTCCGAGAATGACAGCTCCTCCCGCTCTCTCCACAGCTGCTCGAGCATCCTCTTTGCTTCCTCGTGTGCCCTGCCAGCAACTCTAGGACACTCTTCCACGACCCTTGTTGAAGGGCCGCTTGGAGTATGCAGAAGTATTCGTCTTTGACAGCCGTGACTGCCAGTTCCTCCAGCAGTAGGGCATTTGGGGTGGCCACTTCGACCACCAGTTGTATGTGGTCACGGGCCTCCTCTTCACAGCCATCCTCTTCTCCATCCTGGTAACTCCACCGATGGCGAGACAGATAATCGGCTGCATTGTTGGCCCCTGGCCGATATACCAACGAGACCCTGTATTCCAGTAGGGCCAGCATCCATCTCTCGATCCTCGCTGGCGGTTTAGATGATGAGCTGCCTAGGATCAGCAGTAAGGGCTTGTGGTCTGTCACCACGGTCACTGGCCTTCCCAGGATATATAGCTGGATGGGCCTGCACCCCCAGAGGACAGCCAGCGCCTCCCGCTCTATCTGGGAGTATCGCTGCTCTGTGTCGGACAGGGCCTTGCTGGCATAGGCCACGGGACGGACACAGGAGTCTTGCCCCACCTGCGTTAGAACCGCTTCGAGGCCAAATGGGCTGGCGTCCACGACGATCTCGGAGTGCAGGGCTGGTCAAAAAAGGCCATTGTGTCTTCCTCAGTGAGGGCGCTTTTAATGTCCTCGAACGCCGCCTGCTCCAATGGTCCCCACTGCCACACCGTCTCTTTCTTCGTGAGTGCCCCTAGTGGCTCTGACCTAGAAGTCAGGTTTTTGATAAACCGGCCACAGTAGCTGACCATCCCCAGGAAGCTTCTCACTTCGAATACATTGTCAGGTGGTTTCGCTTCCTTGATATCCTTTACCTTCCTGGGGTCTGGAGACACTCCTCCCCTTTTGAACATGAATCCAAAGAACTCAATTGTCATCTGTAGGACCTCATATTTTTCACAATGGAGTGTTAGGTCCAGTGACTGAAGTCTCTCGAAAGTCTTTGCCAGTCTCTGTAGATGGTCTACTTCTGACTTGGCGAACACCAGGATGTCGTCACTGATGTTGACAACACCCTCTAGGTCTGCCAGTGCCCCCCTAATAATGATTTGAACTACCTCAGCTGTGGAGGACACCCCAAAGCTTAGTCGCTTGTACCAGTATAGACCCCAGTGGGTTGTGAAAGTCGTGATGTATCTTGACTCTGGATGCAGGAGGACTTGGTGGTAGCCCACACTCAGATCAAGCTTTGAAAAGAAGCAAGCTCCCTGCAGCTCTGCTATAATGTCATCAATCGTAGGTGCTCCCTCCTGATGGCTTTGTTGGGAAGCCTCATGTCCATAGAGATTCTCACCGCATCAGGTTGCTTAGGTTTCCTGGCAACTACAATTGGGGATACTCCGGGTGTCGGATCTTCCACCTCCTCTATGATGTCAAGGTTCATCAGATTGTCTCGTTCTTTGATATGATATGATATGATATGGCATTTGTAAAGCGCCTATACAGTTCCTTCAAATGGAATGGCACCCTGTGGGGTTTGATGGCAATTGGCTGCACCGAGTCATCGATGTGAAGTTGTACTGGATCCCTTGGAAGAGGTTCCATGTACTTTTCCAGGAGCGTTAGTATATCATCCACATACATGGATTATGCGAAGCTCACCAGTCCCAGGGCTTCCGCCGCCGCACAACTCAGTAGGGTGTTGTTGCTGACTGGTGTGACGAAAAACCTTGCTTTTGACGGGCCCTTGGGGGACCCTCGTGCATGGAAACAAGGCACAATCTCCACACACGAACTGGTACGCCAGACACAAGGTTCAATTCCCAAAATCTAGGGTTTATTGCTAAGCAAATAGTCTCAGTCGGCCGACCGGATCTCATGTCCTGCAACGTGTGTTACCCAGACCTCGTGGGACGCAAGAGAGCAAACATTTTACATCAGTTACATATATTCAAAAAGACCATCATATTATCAGTAGTGACACATCTAAAACCGCCCATAATGTATCTTCTTAGCAAGGGTTTGATGATTGATAATTATGACGAATATGACAAATATGACACCCTTAAAGACATTTATTCAGCAACAGTTGCAATCTGCGAAGGTGCAGACACTATTCTTCGTTACAGAGAACATAGTGCTCTTGTTCCATAAGCAAGCAGTGTTCGTAGTAGGGACACATTCCAAGCCCTGTTATCTCTTGGTGTTCTATTTGTGAGCTAGAGGTCAGTTCGATCTAAAGGGGCCCAGGAAAGGGGGGCCGTGAAGGAGAGTATAATTCAAGCCATTAACTGTCTATTTCTACAGTTTCTGCCATTTCAGCGAGACTAGCTGGCACCTGCTTGGTGATTAAATGCCTTTCTGCTTACTTCCAAGGGCTTGTGAGGGAGGAAAACAGTGTATTGCTGTCTGGGCTGTCTGGGCTAGTCTCTCAGCATGTAACTTGTGGCCTTGCTCTGTGCATGAGTGGAACAAAATAGAATTCACTTTTAGCAAAGCGTTAGAACAGAAGAGCAAGAAAAAGCTAAATCGCAAAATGGCAAATTCTCTCGGTACAAAATGGCTGCTCTATGGTTATGCTGACAATTCTGTACTGGTGATGCTAGACATATGATGTGGTTGGTTTTTAGGCCAACATAACATACCATCTATGCTATGGAAGGGTATTTTCTAGACTAACACTTTAATCTTGGAACTTCCATGCCCTACCCGAGCCACAGATGCACAATCCAGGGGAATAGGATGTGATCCCCCAAATGTGAAAATGCGCGCTTTTGGGGTTTACAGTCTGGGGGGCAGGGCATGACATCATAATGCTGGCGGGCCACAACGTTGACCGAGGCCCCCGTGTCCACCGGCACTGACACTGGAGAGTCATTTACTGCCACGATGCATCTTGGCTGTCTTCGGCCCTTGGACTGGAGGGCATCAATGCTTGAAACAAAGAAGATATTCTCCTCTTCCTCCTCCTCTTCATCGGGTTGGGCAGTTTCCTCCGCCTAATCTACTTGGGCAATATTTGGAGGGCGAGATTGTCTGAAAAACCCAGCATCATCACTGGCAGGGACGCTCTGCACACCCTTGCAAAATGGTCTATCATGTCACACAGTGCACATGGCCTCCCTGCGGCTGGGAATTCACTGGGGTGGGGCAGTTGGTAGTACCTGCACTTCTGACATGCTTCGCCTGGCTTTCCGCCCCTGTCACGGAAATAGCCAGGCAGTCCCCGGGCACTTCTGCCACCCCGACCCAAAGCACGCATCTCTTCTGACTTGGCTCCGCAAGACCCCACCTCCATCATTGACGCACGTACCTCGGAAACCTCCTGGCAGCAGCCCAGCTCCAGGATGCGAAGAAGGGTGATTTCTGGTTCCCTCAGTACCTGTCTCCTCAACTTGCTCGAGGAGCATCTTTGGATGAGCTGATTTCTTATCATGTCATCGGCGTTGTCCCATGCGCAGGCCACAGAGAGTCTCCTGAGGCGATCATGAAATGTGTCGAGGGTTTCATCCACTTTCTGCTTGGTGGAGAGCATCACAAACCTCTCGTAGTCTGCATTGGCCAGTGGAAGGAAATAGTTGTGCATGGCCGTCTTTGCTGCCACATATGAATTTTCCGTGGTCTGGAGAGAGTCAAAGATCTCGTGTACAGCGGGGCCGGCAGCATACAGTAATGTGGCCAGCTTGCTGTCGTCACTGGTTTCCATGGTAGCCCGAAAATACATGTCAAGGCGATCAACCCATCGCCTCCACCTGGCCCCCAGGCTGTATGGGGGGCCAGACACGTCAAACTCTGGGTATGGATGGCAGCAGTGCCGGGGCCCTCATCTGGGCCATTGCTGGAGGTTGGGGTGGTGGGGGGGCTTGCCCTCTTGGGACAGCCTGGGCCCCGTCCTGAACTGCTTGGTCATTCATGGGTCAGAGCACACAGGAAACCCTTCTTCATGTACAGGGGCTGCAACTCACCCAGCCAGCTTGATCTTCACCTTCCACACTAGGATCCAGGCCTCCAGGCCACCTTGATCTTCAAAACCCCCCACCAGTCTTCCACTAGTGCACACAAGCACTTACCAGCCTCCAGCCACAGTATAGATCCAGTGGCCAGTCGTTAGAATGTCCAGTAAATGAGGAGTGTCCAAAAATTGAGCCAGTGAGGCCTAGGTTGGGAGTTACAGAATAACAGGCCTCCCTCCCAGGGCCTCCACTTCACTCGATGAAATGCACCCAAAAATTACAAAATCTTGCAAAATGTAGGCATGTCCATGTGGGGATAGCAGTCCGCTATCCATTCCTCCAAAAACTGTGCCTGGATTGCACTCACAGACCCCACCGGAGCTCTGTAAAGTTTCCAGATTGAGGGGACAAAATGGTGGCCGCCACGTGGGCTGCCCCGCCCCCATGCGTAGAATGAGAGGATCATCCCTTGTCCAGTGAAAATATTAGAATGTACAATCATCGCCGGGTCCGTGTATAGTACTGGCCTCGTCGCCACTGTTCTATAGCAGTGGGGGAATCCCTGGCCCCCACCGTAGAGCGCGGTGACCCCCAGGCCTCCCTCCACTCCAATGACTTACACAAAGGCAAAGTGCTCTGCTCGGGCTCCCTGGTCACGAATGCCGCGGCCAGGAACACCCCCTTTATTAATAGGACACGCAGCGACGTGCAACGTTACGCTGCCGCGTGCGTTCCCTTAAAGGGAAAGCACCACACCACCTTAATCACAAAGGATGAACATATTCTCGGGGGCAACAGCTTTGCAGCTCTACTTTTGTTGTATTATGAAAGCACTGAGTCTGAGATGGGCTCAAACAAGAATCCGAACAGCTGGGTTCTGACCAATGTGATGTATCACCTCTACCCGTATTATCTTTAAACTCTACGGCCAACAAGCAAGTAAAGGCACAATTAAATTCAACTGGGTACTTTGCAGACACTCCAAGAAAATGCTTTGCATTATTTATTGAGCCTGCAAATCAGGATACTGTGACTAATATACCCAACTCAGTGCTTGATCCTGAAGCGGAAATTGTGAAACACAATTCTGAAAGTCAAATGAGTCATGCGGATGTACGATTTGCATAACATTGCTGCAATTGAACACACTCTGTCTGACACTATATGTTTGCATGTTTTTCTTGCAGTTTTTAACATCAACATATATGCCATTGAACAACCGTGTATATACAGCATTGTATGGTCCTGCTTTACATTAATCACATAAGAAACTATACTGCTTATACTGTCTTGCGTATATGTGGATTTCTCCACACTAGCTGTCGACCAGGACCATAATACTGATTTATGTATATCGAGCCTTCATCATACAACATTGTGTCTACCTCCGAAGGACAATTGTGTGCATAGTCAGGACTTTGTATGACACCATGCTAAATCTCTTACATGTCCCTGACTTGTGATTGACTTTATTTCATTTCAAGCCATCTACATCTTATAGTGTCCATTAATCTGCAGCAGTTTACTTCCTGCCACACTCCCGTTGTACTGAGTCCACAATAGTCCAGCCTGTTTTTTAAGTCATCCATGACAGGAACCTTCTGTGCCCCCTCGCGAGCTCACACATACGGCTCATATCTGTTGCCTTCTCTCTATTGGTCGAATGTCGAACACCAATAACCACGGCCATTACTCAATCCTATCTTTGCCCTACCCTACCCTCCTTTGGGCACCCCATTGGCAGGCCAGCCCGGCTGGGCTGCTTTTAACCTATGGTGTCTGCACTCCTCAGTAGCATCCATTACCGCGAGGAGCGCAGACATTGCCACAACAGGCTTCGGTAAGTCACATTGCTGATTTATGCTCTTTCTCTCATTTAAACAGTTCGGAACAGATAGCCTAGGTACCTCCAGCATTTCCTACCTAATGCACTGCCCTTTTATAGTCCCACTCGTGCACTGTAGAAACCTTTAGCCCTCTGGTAGACATCTTTTAAACGCGCACGACAGCACCATGCTTGCAAAAAGATTGGAAAACTTTATATACCTAAAAAACACGGCGATGGCTACAGCCAACTTCCACCCTGATCCCGCACAAGTACTCCGGACTTTGCACCCACCACAAAATCGTATCTCCTCTTGCATGCTGGTATCACCTTTAATCACAGTAAACTGGGTTTTACAGCCCATAGTTCACCGTGGCGTTTTAACTTGATTCCTGCCACCGACAGGATACCAATCCATTACCTGATTGTTTTTGTTGACAAACACCACTCTCACAAGACACCCACACCACCGGTGTTCATCATTCCGGGTCCAACACTCACCACTCCAACACATCCCATGCTGGATGTACATGGGCCTTGTGTTTTGCTTGAAATACACTGTCTCCCCCACATGTGGGGATAACGGTATACTTACCTTTGTCTCTACAGCTCCCAGAGACCATAGGCATTAAATAATAGCCTGAGTGACCCGAGTCATACGAGTCTTTCCATGTCCCCAAGAGTCCGGCAACCATAACAGGACTCCAGCACAGGGGCCCCGCTGCACCACAGCAGACGGTAAGCTGTTCTATTGCAATACACTCCGAGTGTATTTTTAGGCACCAATCAGCCATTATTTATTAATACGTAAATGAAACCTTAACTACCCGAGATCCTGACAGCTCTCCCCTTCCCCCACAGATTTCCTTTACGGACAGAAACCATCCTGATGAAGGCCACTACAACCTCGGGCTTAATCCTAGCCCAGCTTGGCTGAAACACCGCTGTGTCGATTTTCTGTGGCACAACCCCTGTTTATATGTGTTTGTAGAATAGTGTTGTGTTCACTATTGTTGTTCTAGTACCCCCGGACCCATCACAGTCCTGGGCTGCACACTGTTGTCATCAATCACTTGTACTGTATATTCGTGCATCACTGTGAAAATTGTTCCTCCGCAAGAAAAGAGGACGATACTCATTTGTATTTCGCAAAAAAAAGAAATATCTGTCCACCTAACCTTTCGTGCTTATCGAAAGTTGTGTAAATGTTTAAAAATACTAATCTGTGCAAAATCTTTTTGAAGGCAAAATAAAATAGCTTCAAAAACTTGAGAGTTGGGGGTCCTATGCTAACCAGCACTACATCAGGAGAGTGATCATCGATCTCCTTGTACAAAGGAACCTCAAAAATCGAACTTCTGCAAACTAGGGTACATCTGCAAATGAGAGCTGGGTCTCTTTCCAGGGGTGGCTGTGCCACGGGTTCTGCATCTCCTGTTGCTCAGCTAGATGGGGCTGTTGTCTCCATGCCCCACGCCCAGTTGCTCATCGAAGTGCTGCCTGTATTGTCCCCTGCATTGATAAGGAACTTTGTACACATCTATGCCCCAAGGAAGGTGCTGGGGGTGATTTTCTATGCCGCTCTACAGTATAGTAGCGGGCCCCAATTTGGTGAACCCCTATCGCAAGCCCATCGTCAACTATCCCATATTCCAGCTGCATTCACATTAAGGCCTCTAAATCCTGCAGCAGGAAATATGGAGCTTCTATATCTTTAACCTGAGGCACCCCATTTGGTTCTGGTCATGGGCGGTGGGCCAATGCTATCCAACGGGGATGCAAACAGTAACCACTCAATGTGGTGTTAAGCCCCCCATTTCAAGGGCTGGAAAGGAGGGTAACGGCCCGACAGCCCAGGTTAATGGCCCAAGCAAAGCCATTAACACCCCGGCTACCAAAGCAGTAACACAGGGTGCTAAAAAAAAATTGTTCCTTCGTTCAACGGGATGCTGCGCACATCCGGTTGAACGAAGGAAATTCCTTTACAACGATAGGCACCATGGAATGGAAAAGCGGGCCTCCGTACGCAGCCCCTCTTCCCTTTCCATTGCGGCTGGCAGGAGGCAAGGGGAAGTGCTGCCGCCGAAATAAGGTAATAAGGGGGGTATAAAAAAAGGGGAAGCAGTGTGGGGGGAAGATGGCGGCAGTGGAGCCGGCAGTCATGCTGCATGGAACACAGGCTCCCACCAGCGGTTCAAGTCTATGTTCATAGCCACATGATTGGCTGGCACCCCCACCGGGGTAATAATGATTAATAAAACCACTCATTTGCTCAATACAAGAAGAAAACCCAGCTCCCTGAACCCACACATTAATGGCAAGGGGACTGGTATGGGTTGGGGCATGCTTTGTTCTAAAAGGATGACTTTCAAGCCCATACTGGAGTGATTTGAGGATCATTGAGCTATGTTAGAAGGCATTCTCTCATCATCTTGCTCCTAAATTCATCACAAAAGTTTTAGAATTGTTTCTGATGATTTAGAGATTATTTTCAGATGACATGCTGATTACTACAAGAGCCTCACCATTTTTCACAACTCTTGCCTCCTGGTGATTTTAAGATGATTTGCTGATTATTTCACGAGCATCACCATAAACTGTACTTGATGAGTTTAGGATGATTTGAAGATGACTTCACAAGCACATGCCCGGCATTTGTGTTCAGCATTTGCATAGCTGCTGTAATGCTGGATGATTTTAGAATGATTTGCTGATGAGCACGTTTTTGGTTTTCAGTTTTGAATTGTAAGCAAACAAGCATTACATGGATACTAGAATTTACAATAGTACCGTGACAAGTAACATTGTTGAACCTGACCAATAGTAACTACACTTTGGTTGTTAAAGGGTTATTGGAAGTTGTGCACTGCTGGTTGGTTTAAGTTTATTGGACTAAACAATGACACAAATGATATCATCATGTTATGCTGTGGTTTGAGTATTACTCTTGCAGATACAAACTGGGGAGTGCAGCTGTGTGTCTGATGGGTGCTGCTGGCTGTGTGAACTGTTGCCTGACAAAATAGGCTGGGGTCATTCTTAAATGTGGCATAAAGGATTATATGTGAGCAGTTGTAATTATTTTAAGTCAAGGTTTGCTGTATGACAGAAGAATGTTAGAGGTTTGTGAGGCATGCAGCTTGTAGTAGTGTTTGTTGTTGGAGAGTTTTGTTTGGTTATGATGTGTGGTAGGAGTGTGTGATGTATAGTATGTTGGTGGGTGCATAGTGAAAATGTGAACAGTTTAGTGCTGACTGACTTTTAAGTGGCAGAGAATCGGTCACTGTGAAAGTCCCTGCTATGTCAGTGGTTGTGCATTGTACAAGGTGGTGCATAGAATTCTGCTTAGTGCATTTTTGAGGTACAGTAAATCATTCAGTAAGTCAATGAGTGCTCAACAGTGGAAGGACATGGATGATATATTTCACAGAAAGCCGTAGAACACAACTCAGAATTCAACCTAGAATCATCCTGATTTGAACACAACCCATTCTGATGTTGTCACAGAATCATCCATGCCTCATCATAGCCAATCCTGAAGGTCACAGAATCATCACAACTCATCCTGAAATTGTCACAGAATCGCCCTGGAGTCATCATGACCCATCCTGAAGTTGTTGTAGAATCATTTTAGGGAAAATAATTGTTATGTCATCTGAGAGTAGTGCAAGATAATCACACTGTGAAGTCATCACGAACTCATCCGGAAGTAGTTCTTGTGATTCTTCTAGCGTCTTCCCATTTAAATAATGTGTCCTATAAAAATACTTCATGATGGCTTTGGATGATCTCACAAAACTGGCAGCAGATAACTCCAGGATGGAGTTATTCAATGACTTTAGGATGACTCTAGGAAGATCTTCCTTTTCGACTTGGGAGGAGAAAGAAATGCCCCAAGCTAAAGGGCACAGTGAAAAGTTTGCAGCAGCGCTCTGCTCGGTTTCAGCAATCTGCGTGTAATAGACTATTGAAGACCTATTGGAGACCACTTACCTTGCACGCTGCTATGTAAAATTTGCCCAGGACAAGCCTGCAGAAAAGAGCGCTGTGAAAAATGTGGAGCAGTTCCGTGCTAGGTTAGGAAAGCTCCTGTCACTTACCTAAGTTTCTGTTATATTACACTGGTGTTTGAGAACTATGCGAGTAGCTGTGTTGCAGGCAGAGTGTCAAGTTTGTTGACTGTAATAGCTGCGTGAACGGTACCATGTGAGTATTCATTGGCATTTCTAATGATACTGCGTGTTCCTGAAGCATTCTGAGATTTGACCTGTTGTCAGGACTTTGAAACCTTGCTGAGAATACTAGCCTTTGACTCTAGGCATTACGCTCTCCGTCTGATGGCTGCTTTAGCCCCTGACCTTTTTTCAGTGATTTACTATTATTAAACCTCCTTGACAGCAGCCTTAAGTGGATTCTCTGGGCATTTCTAAAGCAGTCTATAAAAAGTAACTTAGTTTCAGTAATGCTCATCACCGTGAACTGTGCATGGCCTGGCAAAGGGGAAATCTCTGTTGTACGGTTCTAGATTGATGTCACCCTTAATGGTGGTTAGACGTCTGGCTTAGTGCATAAAACTGATGCTACCATCTTGTCTGCCTCACCTCGTCTTTGCTGGCATGCCTTGATACTTTTCGTAGATTGCGAACACTCTGAGGCCATAAACTTAAAATGGAGGTTTCATTGAGAGTGATAAACATAAACTGATGTAGTTTAGACTGATATACATACATAAAATGGATGCTTAATTTAGGCTGATAAACATAAAATGATGTTGTCATTTAGGCTGATAAACATACAATGATGGCATAATTGAAAGTTACCATTCCTCTGAGAATGACCTATACATGTGTAAGTGCAGTGGTTTCATCGTTGGTAGAAGGTGCACATGTTGGTTTGGTCTCTCCCATTTATCCATCTACCTCTCAACAAAATGAATTATGTTTAAACTCAAGAAAGCTCTTTATATAACCAGTTAGAAGAAATTGACTTGTGGAACGTTCTCAGTCACTGAGGCAAAAACACTGGAATTTGAAATTGCATCACTGCTAAAAGGACTGAATGAGAACGTGGCACGCTTTGCCTCAGATTATTTAGTGTTAAATATATGGCTGGCATTAAAACATATACTTTTTAATTTAAAGCAGAAATTAAAAGTAGTGTCTTATTATGTGGCTACTGTGAATTACTCGGTGGAATGTAATACAATTACCCTCCTCTAACGATCAACTACGGTCATCCTAACAGTTAAGGGTTACACTTGGCCCAAGAGGATCCTTTAAAGTAATTTGAGATTCAGCGTTACCTGTTTCAAGAAGCTGGACATAACTTCGAAACACCAATTGCATTAGTTATTAATTTAGCTCAACGGGTTGCTTACTTGCTGCTACAGGATATGTGTGATCTGTAGGTTTTAATGTTTTAATTCCAGCAAGGCCAGTTTAACCTTTCACGCTTTCAAGATCAATAAATGAGTACCAGCTTCGATGGGGTGAAAATTGTTTGTAAATATTCTATGTACAGTGATTTGGTTGAAGTGCTATATAAATAAATCAAATCATTACACTATGAAAAGGTATTCATCTATTAAGACTGCTTATCAGCGTTTGAACAACTCCCTTGAGGACTCACCTCTTTGTATGGTGACACCTGAGGTGTCTCTGTCTAATAGATCTATACCTTTCATACGCAGAGATGCCATTCTAAGTCAGATATTGAGTGATGATCCCTTACTGATAACAGTTCCAAATAATATAGTATTATAATCCGTCGAAACGATTTTAAATCTGATAAATCAGTGTTGCAAATGCAGCAACAACTATCTGTGATAAATCCTCATGGCGAGGTAGATTCCTAAGTGGTTGTCATCTTGTTGGAGTGTTTGCACTGTGACTTCACAAATATATTATGTGACTTCAGAAAACAATTCTTTCTTTCTGAATGCATGCACTCTGACTTCAGAAATAAAAGATATATTTACGAAGCTTGTCTCCCCCCTCCAACCCACCAGGACATGGTGTGGTGGGGCCCCCCACATCACAGGGTGTACAGGGGCCTGCTTGAATAGTGTCATGTAAGTAGTGAGTGTTCTATGCTTGAAAAGATACTTAATAAGGAATCGCTGGAAGCTTAACACCAATATCAATATTTACAATGTGAAGTGAACACACTTTTCTGTGGCTCAAGGTTTGCCTTCTAAAATACTAAATATAGTTGGGCCTTCCATTGATTGTTCAGCACTAGATCGTTTAAGCAAAAAATGAAAGTACCCTAAGAAAACTCATTGCTAGCCCAATTGCTAATGCTAATAGCTGGCTGCACGGGTAAGACAAAAGCTAGAACCTAATTAATGAGTATATGTATAAAGTCAGCACAAGTCACAACATGTACAGTGCTATAAACAACAAATAAACCTAACTGAAAAATCCTGATGATCATGACCCCAAATTAGCAAGTCTTTTTCTAATTCATGTGTTGTTTGCATGAGTGGGTTTCCCAAACAATCAAGGGGCTCATTTGAAGGGTCTCTAAATAATCAAACCATTCATTGATGAAGCCACTTGAAGAGCAGCAGAGCAGTCACATGATCTGATATCACAGGGCTGGAACTCTCTGAAAGTGTTCATGCCGTAGGAATTTGTAATTTGTTTAAAACAAATCAAATTGTTTCACATATACATTATTTTCAAACTCAAAGTGTGCCTCTTGCTTTTGATGCCTTGATTTCGTCAGTATATACTACTGTCATTCATTAATTCTAGTCAGATGTATCCAGTAACAACGGTAACAACGGATGGAAATAGTGGTATTTCATTTTTACGTGTCTGTAGCATCAACACAAGGGTCTTTTCTTGGAACATTGCAGGCCTTCCTCACAAATTAAAAGATCCTGATTGATTCACTTTTTTTTTTTTATCAGATTATGATATACAACCCTTTGCAAGAAACCTGGCCTTTGTATGTGTTTTACATAGAAGGTTTCTACCTGCCCAGCCCCTCGTGGTCATTCTAAAGGATGCCTTCTGATTAAATACCAGAGTACAGGGATGAGCAGTGGTTTAATCACCTCCTCATCACCACACTACTATAAAACCTGCAGTGACCCCAATCATGAAGGTGAAACATTTGCAGCCCAAAAGATATATGTACTTTGCCTGTGTGGTAGTGCAGACCGAGTGCAGTCTATATCTTCTGGAGGGGTGTGAGCTAATAACAGTAGCAACCCAAACAGCAATAGTACATAGACTCCAAAGTAAAGTATGCACAATCAAGGTTCTGAAATAAATAGAAACTTTTAATAAAACAATACAATGGCAAATTACTAAAATCACAAGCAAAACTAACTCCTTTAAAGAAATACAGTCCATTCAGGCTGTTGTAGAATGGCACTCTTTGGTAGATGAGCAAAGATGTTCAGGTTCTCAACTGGCAAAGGGTTGAATACAATATATTTTAAGAAAATTAATAGAATGAGGGATAAAAGTCATCATGGTCCCAAACGTGGACTAGGAGCACATTATCCTATGCTTGTCTTTGGGGCTCAACAACATTAAGGCAGGATTTTCAGCATCGAACCAGGAGTCTAGACACATTCGCTGTCTGTTTGAATTCGAATCGTAGATCTCCAGCGGCAAGCCTCAATGATGTGATGCTGTTTGGCAGCAGTATCGTCTTGTGGTTTGGTGACGCTGTGACTGGCTCGTTTGGCTCAACAGGGTGTCGGGGCACTTCATCAGCACTGGCCTGAAGCTGTAAGATGCCAGCCATAAGGCACAGATATCATGTGTAGGCTGTGATGTATTGTACATATTAAAAGGTAGTACCTAACGTTTGTATTGTCATTTTCTAAAGAAATTACTACATTTAAATTTGTACAACTCACCACATTCCCCAAGCAACATAGCAGCAAACATTCTGAAAAACATTTTAAATTACATTTTCTTGTGTTCATTAAAGCCTACACCATGTTGTCTTGTTACATCGATTACATCAGATCTTTGTGCAAGATACAATTCTTATCTAGCATTATTAAAAGGAGAACATTACATTCAGTCAAACATATTTGTCTGTACAACCCCCATCCCTAAGTTTCCGGAGGGGAAAAAAAAATAAACACATGGTTTTCACTGAGATCTATGTTCTTAAGAGTTCCTGTTTACCTTGGGATGAGACTTGGGCTTTTATTTCATCAATTTTATTTTCAAGTCTCTTTTTGCTGAATCATTGATGGGACGTTCCACTGGGCAAAGATTCTTCATCCAAGATCCTCTTTATTTCTTCATTTCATATTGAGGTCTTCCGACTGTCTCACATTACGCTCTTGGATGGTAGCTTATTCTTTTAGCTCAGTGCTGTGTTTCCTATTAGTGAAGGAACAACCTTTTCCACCACCTTTGGTTTCCAGCTTGAAGTGGGGGAGAGACATTGGTTTAGAGTAAGGCATGGATACAGAGTATATTGTTGCTTCCTATTCTCAGTCATACATATGTATTTTATATATTTGAACATTATGATTTCAATAATAGAATCCATGCATCAATCCTTTCAACTAAATATCCATATGTAACATTATGTTGTAAATTGGGGGTGCCGCTACACAGCAATCAATATGGCCGCTCTACGTTAGAACTCCAAATCTCAAGGGTCTCAATTGCCATCATGTGCCCTTTCTAGAATGAAATGTATGATCTGTGCACTGGCAAATCCACATTAAACTGGGCAGGATGTGTCAAGACCTCGAATGGGAGAGGCAGTAGCTGTGATCCGGCCCTGGGATCAGCAGCCTGTGGCGCACTAAGGATGTTAATGCATGGAGCAGCGCAGGCTGATATTCTGCCCTAGCGCTGAGCTTGCAACCCAGCATGGCAGTGGAGCAACTCAGCCATGATGGATGCACTGGTGAGTGGGACCTGCCTAACTTGAGTAGCGATATGGATTGTGGCATCTCGGTAGCCTGCTCAGCGACATCTCCACATGTGGTGCTTAGTGGCCGTGAGTACCTTTACTGCAGCAGCTCCGGATTGTAAGCCAGTGGTGGCTCAGAGCACCATGGGGACTCGCCCAATCTAATGTGGTGCTGCTGTTCATTGCACCCTTGGCCCCCACTGGGCCACCTAGCATTTCCCTTCCTATGGCACCTCAAGCATTTTGGGCTGGCTAGCACATTGCCCGCAGGTCAGCGGCCCTGACTAACCACTCCATGAACCTCCATCACTACTAGAGATGGCCCAAGCCTCATGAGAACCCAGGTTCTGTGGGCTGGCTGGTGTACCGTCAGCCATCTCTGACACCCGGTGCATGCGCTGCCTTGCATAGGGGGCTGCCGCTGGGGGGGGTGGTTCAATCTGCTTAACAGAGACCTGCTGTGGACTCATTTGTACACTTGGAACCGACACTCACTCAGCACCACCTCGTGGTGCGAACGCTGGCCAGACCTTGGCGGGCGCCTGCTGCCTCTTCTGTGCACCAAGACATTGTATTGATCATGGACTGCTGGCTCTTGGCCTGGCCATCCATATCCTATTAGTTGGACATGAAATCTGTACAGCAAAATGACAAAAGGAGCACATAAAAAACAAGGAAGCATGAGCAAATTTGCCAAGTCAGTGACAAAGCCACCCAATAAACCTTTTAATATGATGAAAACTGACCCACCCTCATCTCCACTACATACAGCCTGATCTACAAAGGGTAATGGCTTGAATGCAGGAAGCCTTTACTGCTGTGAAGTCAAATTGGATGATATCACGATCACTATTAATTCCCTATACTCAAAGCTAAAGAATGCTGAAACACAGATTGGGCTAGCTGAGGACAATGTTACAAGGATAAAAGCTGATCTCTCTACCCTCACTAAGCAGGTCAAAATGACTCTCAAGAAATGTGATGAACTAGAATCAAGGTTGCACTGTTACAACATTCAAATTATGGGGGTTCCTGAGGTGGTCTCTAAGTGAAACAGGGAGGAATGTGTTGAGGACACACTCCTATCTATCCTGCATATCCCCAAGTTGTAAGACAACTTCATATTGGAAGGGGCCCACAGACCGCTCGCTCCATAGCCGAAACCTGATGCAGCACCAAAGCAAATTATTGCGAGGCTCCTAAACTAGCTAAAGGGATTGGGATGCTATTTTGTGGGCCGCTAGAGAAAGGGGCGGCCTTCATCTTGAATTCAACAGGGTGCACATATACCCAGACTTCTCTGTGGCCATCCAATTGCAGCAGAAAACATTTCTCAGAGTCAAGAAACCTCTGCGTGAACGAGATGTCAATTACTCTGTGCTATATCCTGCCAAACAAAGGTTTGAATTTCAGAACAAAACGTAGTTTTTCACAACGCCGTTTGATGCTATTGCATTTATTGAAGCCAATGTTGTGCCCTAGTAGCTCCTGACCACTAGCCCCCTAAACTCACACTTTGTTGAAATGTGGCTAGTTGAAAAGCCTTTTGCAATTGTTTGACACAGTCATCCAGACTATAATGTCACGTCTCCTTATTTTGGTCACTTCAGATGAGATTGGGCGATTCTGATTAGACACTGAGTGATTATAATAATAATAATACTTTAATGTGATATAGATTGAAAATTCAAACTTTACACATATTACTTTTACATAATCAAAATACAAAAATTAAATTATACAATTTATGCAATTATATAAGTTTAAAAAGATAAGAAAAATCAGGAATATACAAAAGGGAACTTCATAATAAAAATAAAAACATTCTAAATCATTTCAGTCATTTAAATCAGGATGTCCATCACTTTTTCAATCTGGAGCCATACATTATATAATGCAATAAAAAGATGCATGTTTGCTGTATTGGTACAGTATAACCAAAATTGATTTTCCGGTATGGATCCCAGATTATGGGCAAATTCTCCTAAGTATTTAACAATTGTGGGTCTCATTATAATGCATTCAGTTAATAGATGCTTGGGTGTCTCCAGACTTTCAGGTAGGTTACATATACGACATATTCGTTCAACAATTGAGATCTTTTCCCTAGGTCCCACATTACACAGGGTCGGAAGTTGCTCCAGACGTAAGAGAATAATAAACCGTCTTAGCCTTGTGGAAGGGCATAGGTACAAATATGCCTGAGGTTTCATAAAGTTGTAGAGTCGATACTTTACAAAGGCACAAGACTTTAGACACCCTAGATGAGAAAAGTTCTCTAACCAATCCCAGAGATCTATCTTTTTCCCCAGTGCTGTCATGACCTCTTGGGAAATAGATGTCCCTCTGTCTGTCCAGCCAATATCTCTCAGAAATTGAGTCATACTTTTCTGAAGAGGAGAGGTAGTATCTTTTTTACTTATTTCTATCTGCATGGTAACCAATATAGGGTTCAGATAACTATTCTTCATCTTGAGATAAAGGCCCGCCCTCTTTTTCAGTACCATTGCTTTAAGTGAGGGTAAACCCAACTCCAGGCTTATGAGGGCCATAGGAACACTAGGGGATAACCCCAGAATGCGTCGCCAAAATTTTCCCTCCACCACTTGCAGCCAGGCTAAATCAGAAGAGGTTAGTGCTTCCAGGCCATACGTAATCATAGGCGCAAACACGTGTATATACAGGTGTCTCGTCCCCCATAATGTAAAACCAGCTTGCCTCCTGGTAAATGACGCAATTAAAGCTGTAACTTGCTGCGCCCTAGTTCTCCTATTTTGTCTACAGAGAGAGTAATCACCCCATGGTTCAATTTCAACTCCTAAATATCGATAGGAAGGGGAATAGAATATATTATTATTCTGCACCCAAAGCTCAACACGAGAGACTTTTTTCTTCGTGAATCTAATCACTTTGGTCTTGTCTAAGTTAACAGTTAACCCATTGATCTTTGCATACTCCCATAGTGCTACCGCTGAGCGCCTAATACCAGCAATAGTGTTGTCGAAAATGACCAGATCATCTGCATATGCCAGTACTGCACATGTTGTATCTCCTACTTTAGGTGGGCAGTTATTCACTTCGGCCACCACTATTGGGATATCGTATACGTACAGATTGTATACCAGTGGAGCAGTTACACATCCCTGTTTTGCCCCCCTATCTTGTCTCACTTGTCTAGTCAAGGATCCTTCTTGATTTAGTCTGAGGCACACCATGGTGTTATAGTGCAGCTGTCTTAAGCAGTACAGCAGACTAGGCGGGCAGCCCTTAACTTCCAGCTTTTTCCACAGCCTGGCTCTAGGTATAGAATCGAATGCTGCCTTAAAGTCAATATATAGGGCGTATAACAGGGGCTGTCCTTTGGTAAGTGCCCGAGTTCGTAATGTGTCCATCACCCACAGATTATGCGTGGTAGAGAATCCACGCTGGAATCCACATTGGAACCTACTAAGAATATTAGTCTGTTCAGCCCAATTCTGTAATTCTGTAATTCCGTGAGCAATAAAGCCGCAAAAAAGCATTCGTGATGCTAAGAGAAGGTTAAGAGCAGAATTACGGGGGTAATTTGGGGTGCGCTTGCACACTAACACAGTTAATGGATTGTTGAGGGTGGGAGGGTGCAGAGTCAAAGAGAAAACTCGTACTTGGCTGTTCATATTGGTTTTTGACTCATGTACAGATGTCTCATTCTATGAAAACACCATTATCTGTACTGCTGTGGGGAACGTCACATATATGTCAATGTATGGGCTTTAGATGGCAGCTATGGTGAACTGTATGAGCTGGGACATCCAGAGGATGAGTACTCCTATAACGATTCTGAAACTGCTACCTCATGCCAAACATCATGGTGCAAAACTACTCTTTCTGCAGGAAACCCATGTGTTGGATAGGCTCAATATGAGTTTTGCTAGAACCTAGGATAAACATAAATACTACACGTTCTACTCCTCTTAATTGAGAGGGGTGCTGATAATTGTCGACAAATCTCTAATGTTACAACATAGGAAGACACATGGTGATGCCCTATGTTGATACATTAGTGTGTATGGTTGGATGATGGGCAGGGAAATCCTATTGTTCAGTACATATGGGCCAAATATAGATGACCAAACGCAATGGAGATATGTGATACTTGCCAAATGGTACCAATACTATGGGGAGGAGATTTTAATATGATTGTGAATATCTTGAAAGGCGGTACACGTACTAAGCCCATGTCCTTAACTAAGGCAGCCCACATGATACAAACCTGGATGCAAAAGCTGGAATTTTGGGATGTGTGGTGTGAGTTGCACCCTGGAAGCCGTTAATACACATTCTACTCATCAGTTCACAATTCATTCTCTATGATAGATCTGTGGTTGATCTCCTTCACACCTATGAGCAACATAGCCAGAGCACAGATACGCCCCAGAACTTACTCAGACTACTCACCGCATAGGAATCAGCTGCCCGACTGCTGCAGTGGACCACGTGGCAGGAGCCAGTGTGCCTGCAGCATTTGGAACTCAAGGTAAGCACATAGCTCTCAACTCACCCGCTTGTGGCCTCACTACTGACCCCAAAACTATAGTTAACTTTCTGATTATATACAGATCACTGAATAATGCCAACCATCCTAAAACTGACATCTCCCATCTCATCACTGCCCCCTCCTCAAGCCTAACACACATGTATCATCCTAGGTGACATAAACCTCGTATTCAATGACATACTGAGACACCAATCCAGATAGCATCTCTGCCACCTACCGTAACTGTCTAAATGAAACCATTAACACAGGAGCCCTGCTCATGTCTGAAATACCCTGCTTGGCCAAACGCTGCAACTTTTGGTTTAATGAAGAGCTCATTGTTCTTCGACGACACAAAAGAGCATTGAAGCACACACACAAAAATTCTCCAACCATGGACACGACAAATGCATATCTGGCAGCCAACAAAAACTACAAAACAGCCATCATTGCCCACAAAGCAAATAATTATTCTCCATTCTTAGAGAACTAGAAGCCCCTATCCCTTCCACCATCCCTACTAAATCAAGCACAACTCGGTACACCACTATCCAGAATACACTAGTGTCAAAAATCACTACAGTACAAGACAAAATATTTTCGAAAAGGAAATGAATGGCCGGTAAAAGTATTCCTTCCCTGGCACCCATCATCTTGGCCAATAAAACAGTTCCCCAATTCAATTTCACAACTGTCGCCCAAGACCAAGTTCTGAATGCTATGTCCATGCTGGAACCATTTAACTGCAAAGATGACAGCTTTCCAGCTCGACTTGTCAAACTCTGCACCCCCACACTAGCCCCCATCATCACCAATTTCATCAATGTTTCATTCACCACTAATTTGGTTCCCACTAGTATCAAAGAAACCTGGGTCACCCCTCCCTTGACCCCGGTATTCCCGCCAACTATAGACCCATTACTACAGTTACATTCCTAATAAAAATAATTGACAAAATTGCCTTTTCTCAAGTCCAACAATACCTAGAAGGCCACCAGCTGTTTGGGGCCAGACAGTCAGGCTTCTGGCCCAAGCACAGCACAGAAACAGCTCTACTGGACCTGGAAATCCGGATGGACCTCATAAGAGACTCAGGTAAACTGTGCATACTCCTACTACTTGATCCATCTGCCGCATTTGATTTGGTGGACAACGTCAAACTATGCAATGTTCTGTCAGAAAACTTCAATTTCTCCACAGATCCCACCTCATGGGTTAAGTCATTCCTATTGGATCATACATCTAGAGTCTCCATTGGCAAAGAGGCAGCCAACCCTATTCCAGAACCTATGGGGGTTCCTCAGTGGTCATGTCTATCTCCCACTCTATATAATGCCTACACTAAGCTCCTTTTTGCAGCTCTTGATACCATGGGAGTCAGCTACACTAACTTCACTGACAATACCCAGAACCTCGTCCCCATCACGGGTGACTATGAACAAGAGAAAGCAATAAGAATTACGCCATCTTACAAAACTGGATGTCCTCAAACAGTCTATGCCTCAATGATGAAAAAAATGAGATCCTCATTGTTGGCTCCTCCATCCGATTAAAAATCCTTCACCCTGACTATGCTACCATAACCATTGATGGAACGCCCATCCCAGTTCTCAATCAGGTCAAAACACTGGGAGTCTTAGATTCTAACCTAACTATGACCAAACCCATTAGTGCACTTCCATCATCCACAGCCTACACAGACAAACTCATTGCAACCGGCCGCCAAATTCTTACCCCAAAAAACAGACTCACTCTAGCAAGAGCTCTAATGCTGTCAAATCTAGATTATTGCAATATCCTTCTGCTAGGCACCACTAATATTAACCTAGTCAAATTTCAATTACTCCAAAACAAAGCCTTAAAGGCTGCCTATGGTTGCAAAACAAAAGACCATATCTCTCACATCAGGAGAGAAGCCCACTGACTCCCCATCCAAGTCAGAATCCTCTTCAAGACCCTCATCTCACAAGCAAATATATTTTCAAGGATGCCCCAGCATACCTCAACAGTAGTGTCACCCAAAAAGGTCCACTAAATCCCTCAGATCGGGTTCCAGAACACAACTATTCATCCCCAGATTCAAGACTGCTAGGGCCAGTGGTGCCAGCAAAGTTGTAGAACACCCTGCCTATGCACATCAGAACTGAGCCCTCCCACCAGTGCTTTAAGAGCCTCATCAAAACATGGGTATTCAACAAATACTAATCAGTCCCATTAATCCATGCAGGTTTGTGTCGCTATTGCAACTTTACAAACTGTTATATATTGTCTGCTAACTAATCCTGCACCTTATCCTGCCTGTAATGTAACTTCAACTGTAAGCAGATATGCATTCCTATGTAACCTACACCATGATACCTCAGGGTTTGGGCGTGTAATAACTGCTATAAATAAATAAAATAAATAAATATAATATTTGAAGCTAACAATCGGGAAAACATAAAAAGTTGTTTTAATCCAATACTGGTACAGTTGACACAGCGGGCTCATTATGGCAAGATTATAACACATTTTTTTAAGGGAAATAGCCATGTCCACTGAGTTTGGAGTCCTAAAAGTAATTAGGAGAGACATTAAAGAATGTAATAGAGAAATCCAGCTACTGGAGCAAGAACTGTTGACTGATCCCTCTACTGAATCCTACACATGAGTTAAAGTGGTGGTTGATACATGTAATCAGAACACGGAAAGAGAGCTGACATTTTTCACAGCCCCAGCATCTACTTGTCGGTACAGTGAAGGGGATATATGAGGGCGATTGCTGGCTAGGTTAGCACAGCATGTTCTAGGTTGTTATTTCCTCCCTTCTACCCCTCCCTTGCATCGGTGTGCCCTGAAACACTTGTATATGGGCGCGATATAAATAAACGATCATATCATAACAGGATAGGGGGAACAACTGTATTCCCTAATTAAGAATGACATGGGTCACACAGTATACATGAGCAAAGAATTCAATGCAATATTCAGTGATTTGTATGCTACATTATATGGACAACTGGACACATGAGGGACATTGATGGCTTACTAAATGAAATTCCCTAAATCCATGATATCCGCACAAAACTTGACCAGACAATTATCGTTGATTAGGTGATCAGAGCAATTTATGACTTGTCCTCAGGAAAGGTGGTGGGATGTGATGGCCTGAATGCTGAGCTCTATAAGCAAAATAAACTCACTCTCAGCCCTCTACTCCTCAAGGTGTGAGAAGAGGCATTAGAAAAACAGATACTACCCATGCGAGAGGCTGTCATTACAGTATAACTAAAATCTAAGAAGCCAGCAGAGGAATGTGGTTCCTATAGACCACTGTCCTTGTTTAACACAGATTCTAAGGGGTTCACCAAAATACATGCTAATAGGTTGATGCCAATCATGGGACATATAATCCATCCGGAACAATCCAGATTTATTTTGAGGCGATCAACTGCCTTCGATATAAGGAGACATTTTTATTATAATGGCAGAAATTGACCGACAGTGAAGAAAATTGAGGCCACATTGGCTATACAGACAGCCTTTGACTCTGTCTCCTTGTAATGTATATACATTGTATTTGCTCAATGTAGTTTTGGACCCAGAAACATTAATTATGTTCAACTACTCTATACCTCCCCAACTGCAAGAGTCTTCACTAATGTTGAATTAACTTAATCCCATTGCAATTGAAACAGGCACACGTCAGAACTGCGCCCTACACAAACTCCTGTTTGCAATAATTACTGAATCATTCACAGACCTTATAAGATACAAACATGGGCACAAAGGCATCAGGATAGCAGGAATTCTTGAGCTCACACATTTAAATGCAGAATACGTAATATTGTTCATGAAGACCCCTCAGGATAGCCTTGATCCCATAATGCAGGACATTATACGATTTGGAAATTACTCAGGCCTGCATATAAAACGTAGCAAGTCCGAGTTGTTCTCGCTGACTGAATGACCATAAAACCACCAAATGGAATAGTTTACCTGGTCCCCAAATAACATGAAATCCCTAGGTGTAAAGATATCCAGGAACTTCACATCATTATAGAGCGATAACAACGGAGACTGCTTACTTACTTAACTACCAAATTACAAAGCTGGTTGTGCCTCCAAATATGTATAGCAGGCGACACTGCTCTATTGAAAATGGTTACAGTACAAAAACTGTTATGTTTCTCCAAAATAAACCAATTTGGCCTGGATGACAATTCTTCAAAGAATTGGATTTAGCAATCCTGACGTACATGTAGCAGTCCGGAGCTGTACGCCTAAAGTGGTCAGACCTTACAAAACCATATGAAAAGGGTGGCTTTGCAGCCCCTAATTTCCAACTATACTCTATGGTGGCACAAGCCCCGTATGCATGATATTGGTTCCTAGAGGATACCCAATACCCACATATCAGGATTGAGACGCATGCAGCTCAGAGCAACAATATGAGGTCTCTGGTACTTACCCTCAGCTTCTCCGATGAAAGTCAGTTTGGCCAAGTTAAGGCCACACTCCTAGCATGGGGAAGAATTCTGAGTCTGACAGTCTCAAAGCGACCATACTGCAGAGATATACCCCTCTGGAACTGTCTTCATCTTCCACTCACCAGAGATGCAGCAATAGTTGGGAACTATGCCAGGCGAGTATATAGGACAGTGTGTGATGTGTACACAAATGGTTATTTTATATATAAACAGGGTACACCAATGACTCTTCACCACAAAGCACTTCTTTGGTTGCAATACTACAGATTACATGCTGCATTTCAGACAATATGGCTGTCATTCCCAGCAGAACCAAAAGTACACACTTGCCTGTCATATATAGTTCAAGCGGGGGGTGTCAGAAAATCATATCCACCTCATATTTACTAATCCTCAACTAAATACCCAATAAATTATCCAGAAACAGTACCAAGTGGGCCAGATAGCTCAACACTGAATTAACAGATGACATGTGGCAAGAAAAACATATATTTTAGACTCATTCAACTTAAGATTCTGAATAGATGTCACTATACCTCTAGTAGACTATGATTGCTTACAAGCAACTACAAAGGCACCTGCCATAAATGTGGGGAAGATAATGCCACATGCATACACGTTATGGGCCTGACATAAATTAGGCAAATTATGGACCAACGTATGGTCCACGTTGGAGGCAAATGAGGGGTTACACATTCACCCCAATCACAGCACATATCTATTTAGTGTTTTCCATCAAATATCCTGTAGTACCTACAAGTTCCTGAACCTGTTTAATATTGGCTAAAGGTTGTATTTTACATGATTGAACACGCCGGCCCCAAGCAAAGATGAATGGATGAAAGACGTTCTGTGGGCTAAGAAGAACTGTTGTTGGCAATGTCACCTTTTACTAATTGCCCAAATGTCTACTTGTAGGATTTACCTGTTCGCCCTAAATCCAACCCAAAATTAAATTGTGGCAGTGATCTACTAATTAGGTGTGTACACCTAGACCTATCCTGCGGTGATGAGCTTTGTTGCACTCTATTCAGAAACAGATTAATTAGTGGTTTTTATGTCTTCATGTGATGTAATACTGTATGCTTTCTAACGTTCTATATTGCTCTTATGACTTCTATATATTGCCAAGTAGGTAAATAAAAGTTATAAAATAATTGATAAAAAAATGTACATTCCCTTTCAATGTTCTTTTTGTTCCTTTTCACATCCTTTTAACATTCCTCTATTTATCAGAGAAATGAACAAGTGATCACAGGTCTTCATGTAGTTAATACGTACCCAGCACTCTTCTGTCTGATTCCTTTTTGGTATTTTAATTTTGTAGGCAACTGAAGATTCTTAAAGTCATACTATATCTTAATACTGACCATTTGACCACACATTTGTAATGCATGGGTGATGCATGTTGGAGGTCTTTTGCAAGATATTCCTGAGTGGCAGAGCCATTCATCAATGTATGTTGCTGTGTTTGGTATAACAGATGATGGGTCAATATATTATGTTTGGCAATGATGAGTTCAAAAGGCCACATTAAGTGGCTGAAGTAGGGGTGGATCTCAGAGGCATCAGAACCTGTGTTAAGACCCAAGTCCAGAATCTAGCACAAGCATCTTTAAAACTCTCAACATTGTTTTGTTATATCACTCTCTTCGTTCACCTTATTGTTACCAGCTAGGGGCCGGGTGATAGGCAATGTTTAGCACACAAGGATAGACAACTATTCACAAACCAAATGAAGGCAGGAAACTAAAACAGGCCACAGCAACACTGCCATTATCACACATTTTGACAACCTGTTAAAAAATGGCCGCAATTGCCAAATATTCAACAAGGACCAAAAAGATTTTTTTTTCTCCAGAGCACAGCATTCCTACCAAATAGGTCTAGCATGTCAAACAGACGCAGCCCCACCATATATACCACCACCACCACCCTCAAAGAAGTTGGCAATCACACATACAAAAAACTGCTCAAATAATATTAAACAACTAACCAACTCACTTTTCACCCACCTCACTAGACACATGCTCACCAACTAGCTGACTCAAAACAGCTAAATAAAATACTTGTAGTTTAGCAGTGCGGAAAAAGTCAACAGAATTAGCAACACTTTCTCTTCTGCACTACCAAACTTGTAATGATGGCCTTTGCTCCTCCCTAACCAGCCCCACCTTTACAATTTCAGATCCATGTGAGCACCTGGAGACCATACAAAAGGCAGTGGTAGGCTGTACAAATCCCTATTACATAACATTACATAACATCCATGCGGTTGCCAGAGTGCTTTTTTGCACACATAAAAGTTTATTACAACAGTAATAGTGGGCTTTATTCCAAGTGTGGCGGTCTGGAAATAAGAGTGCCAGTGGCACCTTCCGGCACCCTTTCCGGACTGCCAAACACCAATTCTGCCTTCCTGGGCTGTTGCGCCCAGCATGTCTGACATGCCAGGGGGCAAAGGCCCCGGTAGGCGGAGTTGTCACGGAAGCACCGCCACCGTTGGAAATGTTGTTGGTGCTTCTGTGTCCCCATTCCCATAGAGTCCTATTGGACTCCATGGGGATGGGGACTTACACTATCCGCTGCATGATATCCCAGGCCACCGGGACTTTTAATTTCCCGGTGGCACCAGGATATTAGGCGCCTGAAACAGTTGCATGAGTTTGCCGGCAAACCGCTGGTAGCACAGGCGTTTTACCACCAAACTCGCAATGAGGCCCAATGTCTTACTTGCATATTAAACATCCTTTTTAACCTGGCCATTTTTCTGATACAACACCACAGATAAACAGCTATTGGAAAATCATATTTTCAGGAAAAACTCCTTTTTGTTAAGTGGACAAGCCAATCGAGGAGCTTGGAAGGAACTTATGTTCTGTTGTTGACAAGATGGCATTGACAAAAAAGACACTGGGCCTCATTACGAGTACAGCGGTAGGGGGTTAACAGAACCGGTAAGGATGCCAGTGCCGTTAACCCCCTACTGCCACATTCCGAGGTCCCTTAACGGGTCCCGCTAAGGGCGGCTAGTTTTAGCGAGAGCTGCTGAGGGACCAAGGAGCTAATAACGGGCCTGCTATTTGTGTGCCCATTATTAGCTCCTTCCCCATTCCCATTGAGCCCTATTGCGGCTCAAATGGGAATGGGGAATGGTATTCAGAATGGGGACTTACTGTGTCCGCCAAGGTCGGAATGTCCCGGTAAGTCTCCATTCCGACACCACGGACCCGGACACGGGTTTGGAGGCAGCCACGTTGCTATTAGCACCATGGCTACCTTCAAACTCGTAATGTCCCCCCCACTGTCCTTTTTCCACAAAGACATGACACAAGTACCAAACAAACTCTGGACCAGTAGTCCTTATGATGTTGCCTGCTGAAAGGAGTAGGAGCAGTACAAATGAAATTGAAGCCAGGAGCGATCTTACCAAGAGTAAGAGAGTACTACATGTCAGAAGAAGCCAACAAGGGCATGTACGAAACAATTTCAGCACTACTGAAACAAGGAACATTGGTGCCATCCGAAACCCCATTGAACACACCGGTGTACCCAGTGAAAAAATCGAGATGCAGGGTTGTGGAAATGTATCCAGGATTTGCAACCCTGTACAATATTGTTGAATCTGAGTTTCCATTGGTCCCGAACCCAGCCACGATGCTGTGTAACTTTCCATCTAAAGCAGTGTTTCACAGTAATAGACTTAAGGAATGCATTCTTCTCGATCCCCCTGCATGAGGAATCACAAGACCTGATTTCATTTTTGTACCAAAAGAAAAAGTAGAAACACACTTGTTCACCACAGCGGTACTGTGAGTCCCCATCAGTATTCAATCGGGTCCTCCACTTGGACTTAGGGAATCTACACCTAAAAAGCATTATAATTCAATATGTAGATGACATTTTGGTGTGAAGTGAAACCGAAGAGCAGTGTAGACATTACTCAGCACAGCTGATGACAATCTTGGCAGGCAAGGGGTACAAGGTAGACAAGGAAAAGCAACAATATTGCCAGGAGGAGGTTTTGTATATTGGACAATTAATATCACAAGATGGGTGGAATGTGACCCCTGAAAGAGCAGAGGTGATTACGAAAACACCACAGCCATAGACAATAAAGGAGATGCAACAGTTTTTGGGCCTATGAAACTAATTCAGGACATGGGTCTTTGACTACAGCAATTATGTTAGGCCCTTGCTGAAGTGACTCAAGGAAGCCCACAAGGACAACAGACACATAGGGCCTCATTACGAGGTGGGCGGTACGGGTTTAACAGCGCCGGTAATGGTGCCAGAGCCGTTAACCCTCTACCTCCCTATTACGAGGTCTTCTTGCGGTACCTGGTAAGGACGCCTGGTAAAACCAGGGGGCCTTAGTGTGTCCCGCGATTTGACCAGGATGCAAACAACCGGCTCGTTATTAACGGGGCTGTTGTTTGCATCCTCCCCATTCCAATTGAGCCCTATGGTCCGGGTTCCCTGAATGGGGAAATACCGGGCCTTCCAAGGTCAGAATGGCCCGGTATTTCCCCATTCAGGGAACCCGGACCCGAGTTTGGGGGCAGCCATGCCCTTATTAAGGGTGTGGCTACCTCCAAACTCGTAATGAGGCCCATAGTTTGAATCGAAGAGATGATGGGAGTCTTTGATGAATTAAAGAGGGCAATATGCTCTGCACAGGTTGTGGGGATCCCGGATTATGGTGCAGAATTGTTCCTGTTTGCTCACTCAAATGGTATGGTAACAACAGCAGTACTCACAAAGAAGACTCAAGGACATCATTTAGGGGTCACCTTGTGGTCTCCAATGCTTCCTCTGTGGTCTCCCTTGCTACCCCATTGTGCCTCTTTGTTTCTTGAGTGGGTGCCTTTCTTGTGCAGGCTTCTTAAAAAATCAGGGTGAACACTTTGAGTAGTGACCCTAAATAAAAAAGAATAGGAATAACAAATAATTTGTCTTCTGGAATTCTAAACAATTATTGCTTGACTCATTAAAGTTTTATTTCAGGCACACTTCAGGGGATGAGTCCCTGATTTGTTCTGTTCTTAAACACCTCAAGTTCACAATGCAGACAAAATCCTCCAAAACACATTTAGAGGAGGATAAGCATCCATTTCGGACTATGGGCCTCATTACACGGATGGCGGTAAGGATTTACCGGTACCGGTAAAATACCGGTACCGGTAAATCCTTACCGCCTTACTACGAGGTCCCTTTGCGGGTTGGGGGATTTAACACCTGCTTTTTGCAGGTGTTAAAAACCAACCCGCAAAGGGACCCAGGGAGCTAATTACGGTATCGCAATTTGCGGTACCGTAATTAGCGCCTTCCCCATTCCCATTGAGCCCTATGGGGCAAAAATGGGAATGGGGAAGGGCAATGGCGGAAGGGGGAATTACCGCCCCGCCAACCTTGGAATGGGGCGGTAATTCCCCTTTCCGCCAAGGCGATGCCGGTATTTTACCGGCATGAACCGTGGCGCTAATAGCGCCATGGTTCTCCGCCATCCGTGTAAGTGGAAGTTGCAGTGGCCTCAAGTAATAATGTCCCAATACATAATGTCCCCATACATAATGTCACCAGCAAAAGTCATTGGCAACAATATATATGGTGATATTATGTATGGGGATTGCTTGCAGGGATATCCCCTGCTCCCATTTAAAAAAAAAATAATAATACAGGGTTTGCGGGGGTGTCCCCTGCATGTTCAATATAATAATGTCCCCGCACAAAACTATGACTTCTTTGACAGGGGCCATTTTTGCAGGGACATTATTACATGGAACCGTTGCAGTTATAGCATGTTTATTCTGCCGATACATATGGTGATCCATTTTTGTATGAAGTTTATATCAAGTTACATTCATATTGTAACCATATTTTTCATAGTGTACGTAGAAACAATGCTAGGTGTAACCACTTCCTGTTTTGTCAAGGGGTAAATGGTTGTGTTCCATCACTTTCCGTGATGTCACTTCGGGGTGGGATCAAATTACATCACTTACTGGGATGTCATCAGAGGTCAAGTGTCATTTGATATCACTTCCGTGACCCTGGGCATTTTGGTGACATGACATCCCTGAGAAGAATACCCTAGGACACAAACCACTGGCCTATTACAGCAGCCTTTTAGACCCAGTATTAAAAGGCCATTACCCCTGCAAACAATTGCTGGTTACTGCATCTTTTGCAATTGAGAAATCAACACCTATCACAATGGGCTGTGGATTAATATAGTATGTGGAACATGTCCTGTTTGCAATTCTTGAAAAACCAAAAAGCACGCTAATGACTCAAAGAGCATCTGGGGATGAAGTGATTATATCAAACCCCGCAATCAATATCAGGTGTAGGGTGGTAAACCCAGCAGCATTTATAGCAGAACCAGTGGAAAAATGAGATCACCTACATGACTGCACCAAATACACAGAACATTATGATAGCATACCCTATGTTAGAGAAAACACCCTCAGAGGGGGGGAAGCTCTCTTTATTGATGGGTCATCATCTATAAGGTTCAGTTGAAAGACATACTGGGACTGCAGTGATAAAACTGAATCAAAATGGCATCTTTGCAGTAACGGCAAGTGAGAGATTGCCTTTACATTTTTCAGCGCAAGCAGCAGAATTAATAGTGCTCATTGCAACCATCGAAATGCATTAGGATGAGGAAATAAAAGTGTATTACGACTGCCTATGTGACGTCAACAGGACATGTTGGTTTGTCATGTTAGAAGAGGTGGGGCTTCCTACGAGCAGACAGCACACAGCATTATGCGTTATTGGCTAGGTGCGGCATTATCCGTTATTGGCTAGACTCATAGATGCACTACAGCTACAATTGGCCACCACTGTGGTGAAATCTGCAGCCCATACTAGAGGAAGATACATCATTTCCCACAGCAAACAAAGCTGTGGACACAGAGGCTACGAAAACAGCATATCTCCCCAAAATCTCAAAATTTAACACACCACCTAACGAGTTTCCGAGAATACGTAGCATGATATTGAGACTTTAACCCCTTAACTGCTGAGGTTTCCCTCCCAGTGCTGAGCCCTTTTTTGGAGGTTTGGGTATGTCACTGTTTAATCCCTTGTAACTTTTTTTACATGAGATATATCAGCCAAATTGGGCCCTTTTCTTTCCATGTGTGGGCGGTCATAACGCCACCACGAAACCAAGTTTGCTGTATGGGGATGAGATAGAATAACAGAAAAGAGAACACATTTTGTGTTTTTTCAGAAAATGCCAATAAAATTATGTACAAAAAAGCCTGTGGTTTTTTCCATGTAAGTTCTAGGAAAACATGGTTTGCTGTTCTGAATTCACAATTTCCCAAACTTTCAAGAACAGGTTTTATGCAATCAGTTTTGTGAGAGGTAGGTAATCTTTTTCTATTTTTTCAATAGAGCATGCTTGGACGGAATTGAAGAGAAGGGTAGGAAAGGTGAATGGGAAGACAGAAAGGCATACATTTCTGAAAAATAGAGAATATTCCAAATGTAGGAAGGGGCAATATGCACAGGTCAAGCAACAACTATCTAGGTAAAATTCCCATAGTTTGGTAAAAAATTGGAAAAATGACAGAAAAAAAGGTATGTGTTGGTCATGTTTGAACATGTAAGATAATGGCATCTGTGAATATTGAGAAAAGCAATGCAGCGCTACATTACCCCGACTCTTTTAGTTAGGAAATCACACATTTTTCATAATGTTTAACAAAACAGCAATTCCACAAGCCAAAAACTGTGTTATGGTAAAAAGGATGTTTATGCTAATGGCCTAAACAGACATACTTAGCATTTTAAATTAAGGAAAACAAATGTTGTGAGGAATACATTTTTGGAAAGAGCGCAGGCAGACCTTTTGAAGGATAAGTGACGTATGCATTTTACAAAAGCGTACAGTGCCTAAAGCAGTGACTAAATGTAGGTTTTATTTGGGAAATGAAAGGGTTGTGTTACAAAGTGCAGTAACAAATGTATGAAAATGTTATCAAAATTAAGAGAAAACAACAAATGTCCTACCTTCCCACATTCCCACAGGTGTCCCAAACTAAAACGGTAAATCACATGGGTGGCCACAAAGGGAAAAAGTCAAAACCACTGGTACATCAATTGCCCTGGGGAAGACTGGACTTGGATTTGTGGACAAGCCACAGATTTGGACTTGGAGTCTAACAGCCACCAAGGAAAATGGGGAACCCCATGCATTTCTGAAAAGAAGACACCCGTGGGAATCCAAAGAGTCTGACTTTCACGAATCGCCATAGAATGAAGATTGCCCAGACTGATAGCGCAGTTTAGTCGTGATTCCATTAAAGACAAGGAGGCGAGTATTATGCTTATTCTTCTTTATTACTGCCCCAGCTTATCCGCAAAGTCCAGCATTTAGGGGGGAAAACACAATTTTCAGACATTTGCCACCAGGAAACCACAGAAACACACTGGCAACAACACATGTCCTACCTTCCCACATTCCCATAGGTGTCCCGACCCAAACAGTACCTCATATGTGTGAGTGCACCTACCTCGGCGCAAAGGGAAAAGGCTAAATCACTGTTACACCAAACGCCCTGGGGAAGACTGGATTTGGCTTTATGGACAACCCACAGATTTGGGTTTAGGATTTTGCCCCTATACTACTTAAGATCATCAAGGTGACAATCACACCCTTAGTAAAGAAGGTGGGGCTAGATCCAAAGGACCCAGGGAATCTACGACCCATAACAAACACCAATTTTATCCTGAACACACTGGACAAATTGGCTACCCAGCAATTACAGGCCCACGTGGAAACTCAAGAATCCCTACACCATCGGCAATCGGGTTTCAGAGCTGCTCATAGCACAAACAGCCATGTTGGACCTTCAAAATCATTTGCTGGGCCTCATGGACAAAGGGAAAATGGGGATTTTGATGTTATTAGAATTAAGTGCGGCTTTCGACCTGGTGGACCACGACCTGCTGGTCAGAGCACTCAGAGACAACATAGGCTGTTGGGACCTGGCCTTGAAGTGGCTGCTTTCTTTTCTTACCAACCGTCAAGCCAGAGTTCACTGGGGTGACAACTTCTCAGACCCCACCGAAATTCTGTTTGGGGTGCCACAGGGTGCGAGCCTTTCACCCATGCTCTTTAATCTATACATGCAAGCACTGTGTGACCTACTGACAGAACTGGAAGTGTTCTTCTGCAATTATGCAGATGATACGCAGCTTATAATAGAGATAGAGGGATCACATCAGAAAGACAGCAAGAAATTAGGCGCAATATATAGCAAAATCGATGAATGGATGCAATCGAACTGGATGTGCCTAAATGACTCAAAAACGGAGCTGATGCTTTTTGGCTCCAGCCGTCAATTGGAAACATTTGGTGGAGAGTATAAAACTTTCCAGATTAAAAAAGCCATCATCACAGTCTCCAGTCAAGTAAAGACGCTGGGTATGATGATGAATTCCTCAGTGAATTCCGAGGCTCAGGCGAATCTCTTAAGTAAGAACAATGCCTATTATCTGTGATTAATGAGGACCATCAGACCGTTCTTGAATGACAACAACATGGCTACCATTGCCAGGGCAGTAGTGCTATCAAGGCTGGACTATGGCAATGCCCTATTGATGGGGGAAGCGCCAAAGACATACATACTTGCCAAGTCATAAAAAATGACGTGGTCAGGATTGTAAAACAACTGGCTAGAAGAGACCCTGTTAACACAGCCAGAGAATCTCTCCACTGGCTCAGAGTCAAAGACAGGATTAAATTTAAAGCCCTTACCTTGGTACACAAATGCCTTTTTGGCAAAGCGCCCCACTATTTGAAGAAAAATATCGAATTTTACACACCCAAGAGACATCTTCGCTCAGTTGGTAAGAACCTATTAGTCGAACAGAAACACAGGCTCAAATCCGGTATGGGCAGATCTTTCACAGTAAAGGCGGCTCAGATATGGAATGCCCTTCCGATAGCACTGAGAAGCCAAGAAAATCACCTCCAATTTCGAAAACTCCTGAAAACCCACCTATTTAAATAGTCCTCTTGACACCCACCGGAGCCAGAGATCTGGATGTCTAATTTACCCTGTACTCATTGTGTGTCACAGCGGCCTGATGCCTGCATAAATAAAATAGGAAACCACCAAAACACGCCAGCAAATACAAATTCCCACTTTCCCACAGGTGTCCCAACAAAAACTACCTCACATGTCTGGATGTACTGACCTGGACAGAAAAGAAAAAGTGTTGGCCGTTCACAATTCCAGCGGCAGTCCCAGGGAGCCCAGACAGGGTCCCATTTCCTACCCGAAGGGAAAAGCTCTGACACAGCACAGCTAGAGTTTGACAACCATCGGGGGTTGATGCCCTGGCCTTGGGTGCCTGTTTCACATGTTGGTCGACCACCAGCAAGTGCAGCCTCAGTCCCAGGGAGCCCCAGCATGGTCCCCATCTGTTCCCAGAGGAAGATTCTGTAACGCAGCCCAGCCAGAGTTCCAGGATGGTCGGGATGATGTCCCTGGCCTTGGGCGGCTGTCTCCCATTTCGGTTGACAGCCCCATATGGGATACATCTGCCCAAGGCCAGGGAAATCCCCACGACCCTCCTGGGGTTCTGGCTGTAGTGTTTCACAGTTTCTCCCTCCAAGAACGGATGAAGACCCTGCTGGTGCTCCCTGGGACTGCTGTTGTGGTTGGGGATGGTAGACCCATTTGGGAAAGGAATGCCCAAGGCTGGAGACATCACCCCTAACCTATGTAAAACCAACAGATGTCCACACGTTTGTGGAACTCTCCCGTCCCCTGCACACCCTTTCAATTGTAAAAACAATCAATAATTTGTAAATGGTAACAATTTGCTTTTGAGAAATGTTTGTAAAAAACAACTTAAGACTCTGATTATGTCAAAATAGTATGACCATCAATTTAATTTTGCTATAAATCACAAGATGAATTAAATTGATGGTCATCATTTTTTGACATAATCAGAGTCTTAAGTTGTTTTTTACAAACATTTCTCAAAAGCAAATTATTACCATTTACAAATTATTGATTTGTTTTTACAATTGAAAGGGTGCGCAGGGGACGGGAGAGTTCCACAAACGTGTGGACATCTGTTGGTTTTACATAGGTTAACACAACCCAGTGTCAAGGTTGTCATTCTCCCCGGCACCCCATAAATCCTTTACTCCTGAGTAATTTAATACAGAAGGTGTGCGCTAGGACATACGAATATTTGACATCACCCCTAACGTCATGAAATTCTGGCTCCAGAAATTGCACATAAACAGAGAGAGTCATGTAGGTAGTGTAGTGAACTCATCAACCAGGGGTGAGATTGTAGATGTGGGCCAAATATGACCCTCATGGCCCCCACATGACTCTCAACATCAAGGCAGAGAAAGAACAGATGTGATGCACTTTTATGCCCATACCTGCAGTCACCGATGTATCGCAGGTTTGATAAATGCTCTTCTCTCAGACAGCCATTCAGATCAAACCCAATCGATGATTGGATGATATGGAAATGACATTGATCAGGCAACTCGCTGACTCAAAGCCAGAAATAAATGATGACATCATGACATAGCCGCACTTATATCTGAAGTACATATTCACCCATTCATTAGGTTAGATGAACATGCACTAGTTTATTGCATATAGGCACGAAGCACATGCTTATGACCCACGTAGGCAGGCAGAGGACTGATACACTTACATATTTCTATATAATCATATCTTTTTCAAAAAGCTGAAACCACAAGATGCAAAGTATTTGGATATCTAGATTGCACATGTTTGACTGCCACTAACATGGAGAAGCCGTAAGGAATAATATGGAAACCATAGGCTTCTGACATGAATAAGAAAGGAGAGAAAGGTTTTGCGTAAATGTAAAGTCTGACATGATCGCCGCAGCCAGAGGCGAGCAGAAACGTTGCACCCTGCCAAGGACGAATCAAGACAGGAAAGTTCTGGTTACCAAGGTGATGAGCCACTTGCAGAAATTCAGACACAAATTCTCATAATAACGGGCAGAAAGGCTTTCTTGGTCTCAACACACATGACACAGCCGGACGGGACAATGCCAAATCAACCAAAGTAGACAGAGAGAATTGTTCCCATTGAACCAGAGGAGAAAAGTTACCATATTTTGTCTACAAACTGTTAACTGAATGCGCTCTCACAGGTTTAGGTTATCAGAGATGGCAACATTAGAGAACACTTTGCACCTCCATGTTCATTCCCGTTGCCTTAAAAAGGTACACTCAGTCTGGTAACCACAGATGGTCCCAGGGATGGGAGCACACATTCTGCCCAATCCAAATTCATCTTTCAGGCATGGATATAATTTGTTGCAAGGGCCAATGGTCTCTCTGCGACCCTGCAACAGTGTAGATAGTAGAGGCTGTCCTAGGAGGAGCCACTAGATATGGCTATCCAATTATATAACTTACCCTAGCTTCTATATGTAGCTCATCAAAACTGACCAATGTAAATATCTGATAGGTTTCTGGGATGGAACCTGAATTTGTGACATCACACCAGGATAAAACTGGGTGACACACACTTAGAAGATGAGAGCTCGGGAGAATACTTGAATTTCTGGTGTGGTCTCTGTCATTTTTGTATGCTAATAAAAGACAGTAAATCTGCCCCATGGCTGAGTCTTCCCTTTTTGTGGCTGGTAGTCTTTGATGGACCCAAGTAGTCTCTGTTGATAATTGGAGTGACTGCTAGAGGGCCCCAGCCAAAGCTATTCACAACAGTGTTGCCACCCCAAACACAACAGGTACCCATACAACCAAAGCAAGCACCAATGCAAACACAGCAAGCTCTGATGCAGCCACAGGTATAGGCACCAAAGAACACAGTGATGTCAATGACAGCAAACATATTGCTCCAAGTACCTACACATGGAATAGGGGTGTGTGGTGGTAGTGGGAGGGAACCATTTTACAGGGACAGGACTGAATATGTATCTACAATACATCAGCTCACAGACAGACTTGATGTATCCCATCCTATCCGTTACACCAGACCCACAAGAGGAACCTTGGGCGGGGTGACCTTAGGTGACACATATTTGTCCCTTCTAGAAGATACGGGAGCTACTCGATCCTATATTAGAGAAGGAAAGTTTGCCATGTCAGGTATATCAATGGACGCACAAGGATTTTACAGACAATTTACCCATAACAATAGGAGAATAAGACTTGGCTATGTCATTGTAATATTCCCGCCAAACACCACTAAATATATTGGGAAGAGACTTGATGACTACATTAAATATGACAATATCATTTACTGAACAGGGGCTATATGTTCTACCCCAGGGATCCATTATGCAAATGCTCAGGAATGTATAACAGCTTTCTATAGTCAAAAGGCATTTAGGGCGGTGCTACTCATCCCAGAAGTATTGCGGTATGGAGTACACATATAACTAGCATGGGTCACAAGAATACAGGACAAAATATTGACATTTCGAGTTTTAGTTTTGTTGAGAAGTACCCACGGATGTGGAGGAAGGGCAAATAATAGAGATTGAGCTAGAGGCAACAATATTGAGGGCAGACAGAGGGACTTTGCATGGAACTGTGGGCGATGGAGTAAATTGGCGAACAGTAATAATGCTCGACAAAGCACACAGGCTAACTGACATGACAGATGAAGAATGTTTTACGGATTAATATTCAAATGATGAAGTGATGTTTAACATTTGGCTCACATATCAGCTGCAAATTGTGAAAAGGGAAATTCCCCAGAGAATGTCATTGGTCAAGAAGGTACCGCCCTTTCGTAAGGAGATTCGGCACATGTGCCGGGATCCCTTTGAACCAGCAGTACATATGATGTTGTGCTATTAAAAGGATTGGGGGCAGTTAAGATCAAACTAAAGAAAGAGGCTAAATTACCACAAGTGCGACAGTATCCCATGTCAAAAAAGCAGACAAGGGTATCTATTAAACCAGTGCCACCCTAATGCGACAGGGGATATTAATACCTTCAGACTCAACATGTAACACTCCTGTGTACCCAATTAAAAAAGCAACAGTAGGGTATTGGAGATTTATACAAATTCTCCGCCCCTGAACAATATTGTTAAGGCAGAATTCCCATTAATGCCAAATCCAGCCAACATATTATGTAGTATCCCATCCACTGCAACATTTTTTACAATTATCAATCTAAAGATTGCATTCTTTCAATTCCTTTGCATACTGAGTCACAATTCTTGACCTTGTTTATTTACTACAGGATTCACCTGCAGCACGCCCGTTTGCTGGAGGGATGCTGTGAATCACCCTCAGTTTTCAATCGAGTGTTACAGATGGACATAGGAAACATACAACTCAACAGTGTAGTCATCTAGTAAGTGGATGACAACTTGGTGTGCAGCACCACGGATGAAAAGTGGATGAGAAACAAAGTGAAACAGATGACAGTGCTGTCAGAGAAGGGTTACAAAGTGGACACAGAGAAAATGTAATATTGGCAGGAAGAAGTTCTATATATAGGTCAGCATCAAAAGAAGGAAAGTAACACCCGGAAGAGTAGAAACAATAATGAAAACACATGGGCCAGAGAATGTGAAAGAGTTACAGCAGTACCCAGGCCTTTGAAAATGTTTTAGAGCATGGGTTTTCAATTACAGTACATATATCAGACCACTTTTAAAATGATTGAAAGAAGCATAGAAAGACAAGATTGACATAGTCTGGACAGGTGAAAGGATAGAGGCCTTCAATGAGTTGAAAATGGCAATCAGAAGAGCTCCAGTATTAGGGATCCCCGATTATAATGAAGACATGTTTTCTGTTTTCCCATTCAAATTGACTAGTGGTGACGGCTGTCCTCACACAGAAAACTGCTATGGAACAAAAACCATTAGCATTT
The DNA here is from genome assembly GCF_040938575.1 of Ambystoma mexicanum. Lineage (NCBI taxonomy): Eukaryota > Metazoa > Chordata > Amphibia > Caudata > Ambystomatidae > Ambystoma > Ambystoma mexicanum. The sequence goes on along the minus strand of NC_090924.1, from coordinate 573,589,587 downwards.
TACGGTTAAATGCTAGAGCTTGTAATGAGAGGCCACTACCCATTTGAGAAATCATTGGAGGCAGCAGCTTTTGCAATTGAGAAATTAGCCAGTATAACAATGGGCTGTTCAGTCACATTGTATGTTGCACATGCTTTCTTCTCCATCCTTGAAAAACCCAAAGGCCCTTTGACCTCACAAAGTGCATCCAGTTACGATGTGATTATATCAAATCCCTCAATCAAAATTTTTAGTTGCAGAGTTGTAAACACTGCCAGATTAATAGTGGAAGCTGAGGAGGAGGGAGTGCAGGAGGGACATTATGTGCACGATTGCACTAACTATACCGAATATCGTGATGAAGTACCCCATGTTAATGTGTATGCATTAGGGGGGGAACAATTCTCTTCATTGATGGGTCCTCATTGATTTATCAGAGCACAGGGCAAAGGCATAGTCGTAAAGCAAGAATGAATGACAGCTTTGAGGTATGGACCAGCACACCATTGCCAGCGCATTTCTCAGCACAAGCAACAGAATTGGTAGCACTGAATTTTTTACTCGAAGCACATGCAGATGAAGCAGTGACAGTGTATTCTGACGTGATGCAGTGAGCAACGCACACCAAAGGTGTGGATCTAATTTCTCGCAGTAACAAACCCACTTAGAAGCAAAAGAGCAGTGTATTTCTCAGAGGTAAGATTTTTCAACCGCACCAGGTAAGAACACACATGCACACAATATGGTGATGAAAGAGGGCTTTAACCAACTTCCCATCTCACAAATTGTGGAATTACAGGGGAGGTATCCATCAGAATAGCAGGAATTATAGAAAAGGAGGGGGTGTTCATTGTCCCCCACAGATACAATGTGGTGGCAGGACAGAACCGGAAAACCTGTTATGTCCATAGTGCTGCTTACAGTAGCTTTAGAGCAGCTGCACTACCTAGCGCACATATCCAAGGAATGTATTGAAGTACTGATTTTGGAGGATGCGTCCATCCCTAATCTAACTGGCACACTTTGTGAACTAAGAGAGGAGCAAAATCATGTCCCACATGATCATTTTAGCATCTACATATTGACTATGTAGACATGACCCATATTAGTAACGGCTACAGGTACATGTTATTGGTGTATGTCCTTTTCGCAATGGATCTAAAGAGGTCCATGCACAAACTCTGATGCCACATGTGCAGCCAAATTCCTCACATGAGAGGTAATCCCAAGGTGGGGTGTGTGTGATGTGCTGCATTCTGACAATGGACCACATTCTGTAAATGAGATTTATGAACACATAACTCTCCTTTTGGGGATAAGGCACACATTCTCGTCTGGCATATGACATTTATGAGTAGCTTAATGGCCTCTTAAAATAACGGATTGCCAAACTTAAAGAGACCCTGAAGAAGAGTTGGTTGCATTGCCTTCCTTTAGCATTATTTGCCTTACAGAATTAACCGGGCTCTTACCATCACCTGACTCCATATGAGCTGGTGACAGGACAAAGAATGCCCATGCCCATTGCTTCTCCCACACTGGCTCATACTGACATGGAAAGTGCTGCCATTGTGTTATGGCAAGAGATGTACGATTATTTTACAGCTATGATCGAGTCTCATATTTATATGTCTCAACAGGTAGAGACACGGCAGGGGGTACATGGAACACAGATGAAGACAACGAACAAAGTAATCCAGACACTTTACTAAGATCCCTCTAACTCTAGCCTTGTGACAGAGTGATATGCAGGAATTATGTCATGATGTGGCAAGAGCCATGTTTTGTAGGGCATTTTATTTTGGAAGCTATCATGCCACCAACACTCAAGGACAGTTTCAGCGCCGTACAGCATCCCTAGTATGCATAACAAAGGTAGATTCCCCACGATTGGATGATTTTATAAAGACAAAGAACATCATGATAAGCGCAAAAACAAAGCACAAGGTCATAAACGATGCACCGCTAGAGACAGGTGGGAGAAGGATCAAAATTGAAGATGACAAAATGCTGCAATGTAATGATGCCCAAGGAACATAAATACCTCAGTGCTAGAATAGCCAGTTACAAAGAAAAGTAAATGTATTTACTGTTGACAGATGGGAATAAGGATTGATAGGGTGCAATGCATGAGCAGTTAGAGGGCAGGATAAAGAGGTGGCCCAGAATACAAAGTACCTTTAAAAATGGCCTGTCTATACGGAAAGGCTCACTTGGGTAGAAGATGAGAGGGGACCAAGCCAATACGTCCACTAACAAAGGCTATCCTACCTTTCCAGAACAATGGGTCAGTGATAAGGCATGCAGACACTTTTTAGATGTACCTGGCATGAAAGTAGGCACAGCAATAGTAATGGGCCACTATTGGGCCTGTGGCACAAAAGACTACATGCAGCTTCCCTCAAATTGAGGAGGTCTGTACTCCCAGAGTAAGGGGGGGATGTTCCCCAGACGGATACACACCTAAGAAATTAAAGATCTCTACCCCTTAGACGTACTAAAATAAGTAATTACATATTACATATCAGCAAAAGTTGCAGCAGCATAAGAGGACATACCGGATGAACATAAATTGTTCAGAAAAACAGAAACATTATTCGCATCCCAAAAAAAGTTTACAGATTTGGCGTGTCACGCTTTGCTGGTACTATTAAATGAACACAAAATGATTGATGAACAAAATAATAACTGCAGATATTTCAACACATTACATGGTCTGCGGTAGCGGCCATGTAGTTATGGTTAAGTTGCTAAACCCATAGGAAGAGCACTTTTTGCTCCCCTGGGATGAATCCTCACCAAACCTTGCACACAAGTATATGGTCCACTCTGATTATTCTTTGCAAAGTTTTGTGAGGTTTGGTCAAGGGTCCCAAAATGTCTTTTTTTCCCATAGACATAATGGGAAAAAACTTTGCTCATGCCTACAGCCCAAACCGCTGGACGGATTTACACCAAATTTGTGGCAGGAGTGGCGGCTTGGTCCCAAAAACGTGCTTTTGTTAATTTGCTGTAAATCCATCCAGTAGTTATTTTTTTAAATGACCAAAACATAAGGCAAAAAATTAGTCATATCTATGTCCGCTCAACATGTTCGCTGATTGGTTGGTGTAAAGCGTGAGGTGCGTCAGATTTTTGGAAATGCCCACCATCTTGGATTCGCGGACATCGGCTAGTGTCCGCGGACATCGCAGTAAAACCATATTAATAAACACAGCATTGCACTTGTCAAACATATCAAATAATCTCTGGGGAGGTGAGGGGTGATGAGGAGTGGATGGAATATGGCTGCAAGAAGCAAAAAAACGAATGTTTTTGCCACAAAAGTCTGCGAACAGTTCGGATGTTCACGAACAGTCCGGAGAAGTTCGGGGACACTTGAAATGTTTAGGGGCAGTTTTTGGATGGCTGATAACTTTGGCACCACTGAATGAAACTGAAATTATATGCCTGACCTGATTATGATTGTGTTTGCAAAGTTTGGTGGGATTCTGTCATGAGGGGGCAAAATTAGAGTGGGGTCCAAAAATAATGTAAAGGCTTATAAAGAAGTACCATTTGACGAATCTACACTTAATTTGGCAAATTGATAATAGATCTAGATATAAATGTTTTTGCAAATTTTGGTGGGATTCTGTCAGGAGAGGGCAAACTTAGAAGGGGGTGCCAAAATAATGTAAATGCTTATAAATGAGGTGCCATTTGACGAATCTACACTTCATTTGGCAAATTGATAATAGATCTAGATATAAATATTTTTGTGAAGTTTGGTGGGATTCTGTCAAGAGGGGGCACAATTAGAGGTTGGTCCCAAAATATTGTAAAGGCTTATCAATGTGGTCCCCTTTGACAAATCTACAGAAAGGATTGCAAAAAGATTATAGCTCTAGATATACATGTTTTTTTTAAATGTGAATGGATTTTGTCAAGTGGGGGCTTGGTTATATGATGATTGTATGTGCATACATTTGACACTTTTGAAAAAATAAAACATGGGTGGATTTCCAGCAAACTTGTGTAAGGAGCATTGGCAATGACCTGAAAGCATGGTTTTGCAAATGTGCCTGTGTTTTATTCTTTGACAAGTGTCATAATGTAGGTACAAAAAATAGTGATATATCTTTGGTGACTGAGGTGTAGCCTGTGGCCATGGGCAGTGGCCAGATTGTGCAGGTCATGGAATACGGTCATGATCCAGACAATCTGGCTACTGGCCATGACCACGAGGGACAACACATGGGGTTAAAGTGGCCATGTCCACCTGGGACTGGCTTAGTGGTGAAGTTATTTGAAATTGGGATAAATTTGACAGGGAAGAAAAATGTGCTTGTGGTAATAAGGTCATAGGGTTCTCTTTTCGACTTCTAAAGGCTTCCATGGAAAGCGAAGAGTGATCCTGTATGGAACCCTGCCTTCCCATTCCATAGTGGCTATCTTGGAAAAGAATTGTACTTCCTAAACTGGGACGCCACAGTCGTCCCGCTGCAGGACGAAAAATCCTTTTTTTCAGCACCCCAGGTTCCCACTTTGGGAACCTAGGATGCTAATGGCCTTCTTACCCCATTACAGTGGCTGGAATGGGGGGATAATGGTCCAGAGACCTCGTTATCCACCCTTGCTTCGCTTGAGCTGATAAATTGGGCTGGTATCCACTGTTTCAGTCCCTGGAATGCAGCATGAACGCCACAAAATTCTCATTAACATAACACAAAATGCAAATGGAAATCTTGGAAAATCTTATTGAGTCTATGTACTTTAATGAGAAATATAAAGTAGATGGAGTCTATACTTTTTTTTGTTCTATTTTTTAACTGTGAAAGGTGGTCCCTAAAGGAACATTTCTTTTGTTGTTTTGGATGTATTTAATTTTTTTGGTAGGAGAGCTAAGAACAAAATGTGGGGAGGAAATGAGGGTAGAGGCACCAAACACTAATATGGAGGGATAGGTGGACAGGGGAAAATGTTGCGTGTGTGTTATTTCTAAGGTAGGGGGCAGTGTTTCTCATGCTCCTTGATTACAGCAGTGGTGGAGGTTCTTGGTGAGGAGGGATGACATTAGCTGATGCTATTTTAAGATAAATAGCAGATTTGCGAAAAGTATGTACTATGTACTAGATTGTTAATGGATAATGAGTAGGAATAGGTGTTGGAGCTGTGCAAGGAAAGTTGAAAGTTCCTAGATCAGTATAAAATAAAGTTCTGAACTGTCCACGAAGCACGGATCTTATCGTGAAGTGAGGACGGGTTCTCAGACACGTCATCATGCCGCACACCAGCATATGGTCATCTGGCACTGTCAAGAAGTTCCGCAATGAAGTCAAATGTTCGTAGACATCCACGGATACAAAACTAGTTGAAAAAGTTCCAAAAAGTGTATAGAAGTGTTAAAAATGATTCTAGAAGGTGGGAAATGGCAGAGTTTTAGGGTGACACTTTGTAAATTGGACACAAATATTGCTATATTGGGTAAGTATGATATTAGTAAGTTGTATGAAAATACAACGCACTGGTAAAAACCCATGAAATTCAATGAAACAACTTTTTTTTAAGGGACTTTATGGTTAAGTTGCTGAGACCAAACCCTAAGGAAAGTACTTAAAGAACACATGACAAGGTTAACATCTAGATATATAGCACCTTTTTCAATTTTAATATTCTGACTGTTAGTGAACAAAACCACCTGGCCTATATATGTCAGTGAACAAAAACAAGAGGGCCAGACATGTGATGTCATCAGTGATGTCATCAATGACATTTGTGATGTCATCTTTGATGTCCTGGGTGTTAGTCTTAGCAGTGCAAAGGGGTGGCGCGAGTTATGGTTGCTTAGCTTACCATAACTGCCGAATTTCAGGGGTTTTTCGGTTTTACTTGTAACCATAACGTCCCTTTAACAAAAGTTTTAAATTGAATTTCATAGGTTTTTATTAGTGCAACTTAACCATGACGTCCCCTTAACAAAGTTGCTTCATTGAATTGTATAGGTTTTTATTATTCCAACTTAATCATAATGTCCCTTTAACAAAGTTTTTTCAGTAAATATAAAAATATATATGTATTTAGTTGCCACAGGGTCAGCCGACACATGTTCGACCAGAGTCATGTTCAATGCTGGCAAAACATGTACATTGCCGGCATAATCATATGTTAAAATAAACATGAACCATACAGATACATATCAAAAAGTAATTACATACCCAAGGTCAATCCATATATGGCGAAATAGGCGACGGCAAATGGCAAAAAACAGAAAGCACAAGACCTTAATTTTCTACCAGTAATTCACACTCCTTAACAAAAATGAGTGCCTAACAATACTATGTGAGAGCCGCACTTCACACATGTCACCCGATCATTCCTGTGCTGGTGTTAACATTATCACCAGATAGTGTGCCGTGGATTGGTTATAGACCCTTCACCTCAAAATGACCTCATATTTTGAGAACCTGTCATATGTCCAAAGTTAGTTAGTACAAAGCCAACCAATCAAAATCCATAGAGTCATGCTGCTGATTGAATCCCAAGCTACCTAATCCCCCAACGAAGAGGTGATGTAGTTTTACCTTTATCTCAGTAAGGGTGGTCTCAGGTGTGGCCATCAGATAGGTTTAGCCCTATTCAATACTTAACCCCTGTTCAATCCATATGTATCCATATCCCTTAACCAATACCCATTCTCCGTAGGTTTTGTAAAATTGTGATAATATATGACGCCATGTATGATGCGTCCAAGGTATTTAAAGTGTTGTTCTTTGTGAGGAGAACTTTGAGATATTTATCCTTTGCCCCTGCATTATTTGGATGATAATATAAATGGCACTTAACCTTACACTTTGTCACTTCAATTTTTCAGTCCAGTTTTGGATTAACTCCAGTACCTCGGGCATACCAGGGACGTTTGAGCCCAGCTTAACACAGACATCAACAGGGCACTATACTTAAAGACTGCGGTGCAAAAAGGGTTTGGCTCATGTGGCCAACTCTCATGAATTCATAAATCAGCCCATTGAATTAACCCCCTTTTTAAGGTCCCAGTATTAATCCTCAAGAGATCTTAATGGCAAGAAGATCACACCAGGTTGGAAATACATTGAAAAAGGGCACTGGAGATTGCATTGTATTAACATTTTCCTTCCCTGCGGTGGTGTCATATTTGCATCGATCCAGTTTGGGAGTTGGCTGCCATGAGGGAGAGATAGGATGGAAACCATTGTCATATTTCAACCCAGTGAATCCTTGAGTCATAGTATTCAGAAAATTGATGATGAGTGGGGTGTTCCTTCTAAGCTAGTTCAGATAAGATGCATAGAGTCCATGCAGGATCCAACTTTTCTATCAAAACAGTATTGTCCAGATCCAATCTTAAAGAGACAGCAGGGTGGTGATCAATGAAGGGATCAACAAACTGGGCCAGGAATTCATCAGGAGGAATACTGAATGAAAACAGGTTTGAGGAATTGGTTTGGCTGCCCAAGAGGAAAGCCATTCATTAACTCTGTCTCATTTCTCCCCAAACCAACATGAACAATTTGTCCCACAGCTGGGGCCCAGCCACAAGTTCTAAAGCCTTGCCTATTTCCATCCTTTCCTGTAAAAGTTCAGGAGACCTGCAGAAATTTGACAATGATGACATACTTCCTGGATTTATCCAATTTGACATTATGGGCAGGCAAAGAATGTATCCTGGATGGCTATTACTCCTACCAAATTGAAGCCAAAAAGAAAAGTAGAGGGAGAAATTATGGAGTGATGGCCTACTTTCTTTAAAAAGTGAATTACTTGTAGAGTTTACACATGTGACCAAAATGCCACTAGGTGTACACAAGCATTTAAAATGTAATATATAGATGGCCAGATCGCAATATTAACAACTATGATAGTCCCAGGAAGGGCTGTAATCTGAACATCCTTCCAGTCATTAATGCAGAACTAGATGCTATCTTCAACCTCAAGAGCTCTAATGATCCCATAATAATCTGTGGGCAAGATTTGAATATACAAATTGGTAATGAGCTCCCTGGGGACCTGATTGAACTGGCACAATATACCAGAAGGAGTTATGCAGGATCCACAAGCCTTCAATTAGTGCTTTATATTCCTGAACCGGCTGTTAGAATGGGAATTGTTTCCAATCGATTGGCAACCACTGAGTGATCACCCAGGAGCACTTTCCTTAACATCTGTATGAGGTAACTCAACAATAAATTGCTTTCTTATTTCTATCTATCACTGGGAAATCATTGAACACTTTTCTATCATTCTCTGACTTATTTAGTGGCCATCACACTTTTCTGTTAAATGTAATTATCAGATGACTGCAGGTTCTTCAATCAAAATACTTAAATGGCTTGAGATTGATAAATCCACTGCTCACCAGAAAACAATAAGTTATAATTTATCACTAATCATGTTGTTATTGGATGAGGAATGGGACCCATTAAGCGTTATCACAAACATCTCTATTTTAGTTTCTAACATTACAGAGGTTTTTGTAACGTCTGTTAAAGCATCCAATCAACCTCTTAATAATAAGGGGTGGCTTAATGACAAATGTAGAAGTGCAAAATGTAATATTTTGTCTGCGCTACAAAATCCTAACCCCAATAAGCATTCAGTAAAACTTGCCTGAAAGAATTACAAAAATCAAATAGATAGAAGGAAGTCAGAGCTTGATGGTCGCGCCTGGCTGGATTTAGAAACCACAACCATCAGTGAGGAAGTTGAGGAAGTGATCAAAGCCCAGGGACCACATCTCTCCTGCTCTATAAAGCCTCCACTGCCTCCTGATCTCAGCACAGATTAAATTCAAATCGCTCTGTATCATTCACAAGGCTATCTGGGACCGGGGAGGACCACTCTATCTTCAATGCTTCCTGACCAAATACTGTCCTTCTAGACTTCTGCATTCCTCTGGCATCAACTCTCTGCATGTGAAGCGATTTGCTAAACAGAGAGCTGGTGGTCGATCCCTTTCCTCAGCGGGCTCCCTTCTTTGTAATAACCTCCCACCCTCTCTGCGTCTTGAGCAGCACCTCATCAAGTTCTGAAACAAAGCCTCAAGACCTATCTCTTTACCTCTTCCTTCTCCTTCTCTCTTCCATGAGCACCACAGCACCCGTCCCTTAGCCCCCTGCTTTCTGCACTTGCAGGTTCTGAACTCTCACAAGGCACAGTAGGTTCATATCCCTTCCATTATATTCTCATGATTGTTTTTATTCATTGTCTACCTTCCTCTGCCCCCACCCTGTTGCTCTATGGGTGCTTTGAAACAGTTTTGCTAATTGTATAAGCGCCTAACAAGTGACGAATAAATAAATAAATAAAATATCAGGCCTATAATCACTCTCATAGCCAGATGGAATCCCTGCTGATCTGGATCTGGATCTATTTGAGGTTTGTGGTTCACTAGTAATAACTTTATATAATGTAATTGTTAGAAGTCAAACTATAGCCACCATCTAGAGAAAGGCCATTATTATTCCAGTGTTTCAACAGGTTGAGAGATTGTTGTCAACATCCTCTAGACCCATCTCCTTTCTGAATATGAATGTTAAGATATTTGTCAAATGCCTGTTGGCCCAGTTGGAACAGTGGGTAGTTGAAAATAAAATCCTCTCTATATCACAGCTGGTCTTTTGCCTGACACTGGGAACAGCCAACCAGGTGCTAAACATTAATTAATTGGTAGCTACCTCGCTTTACATCAAAGGGGAGCTGGTGTATTTGGCATTTATGGATCTGAGCACTGTCTTTGATAAGGTAAATAGAATTAAGCTATTGCAGGTCCTCAGGTCCTTAACATGTCCACAATGCATATTATAAATCCTAATAGTCCTCTGCAGTAATAGCAAAGCATGCATAGGGAGTATAATGAACAGCCAATGCACCTTCCGTTGCCTATACTATCAGGAGTGAGGCAGGGGTGTGTGCTGGCCCCTTTATTGTTTTCTATGTATAGGAATAACTTGAATGATATTTTAATTGAATGAGATGCTGATGTAACTAGGATAAGGGTTATTCCATTCCCTTCACTAGCATATGCAGATGGATACTGTTCTGACAGCAAGATCTCCAAGAGCACGTCAGATATTAATAAATAAGTACACAGCATGTGCAATTGCTCTTGATATGCAGGTGAACAAATCAGTCATTGTGGTCTGCTCTAGTGGAAACGCTTAATAGCCTAGTAATGCCCCCATACCTAAGTTCTTGCATTTTGACTATTTGTATCCTCTTTTCAACCACACTAACTTCAAACGCACAATGGGAAAGGCAACTAATAAGGATGAAGCAAGCCATATGAGTAATTTTCCACTTCACAAAAAATGCAAAAAACAGCCAGTCTCAATAATAAAAAGATCTATACCACAAACACGAAGGCAGCAGTGACAAAGGGAGCTTCACTATGGGGCTTCCCAAAGGTGCACAAATTAAAAATAGCTCAGAACAAATTCTTGAAAAGAATATTAGGTTTACCGACATCAGCTCCTAACTTTGCAGTGCATATGGAAAAGGGTATGAACTACATCCAAGACAACGTTTCTTAGAAACTTGGCCTCACTTGCTTCGCATTTGGGAGAATTCAAGAGCAGTTCTTTCACAAAATTTGATCTATAATATACTGCAGAAGAGGGGTGCAAATGATATACTGTGGTTGAAACATGTGAAAGAATTGTTCCATATGATTAACGCTGACCAATGTTATACAAACTTGGTGCAGATTAATGATTGTTTAAGGAACGAATAAGCAGCCCAGTTAAAATACATGTTTGTTGAAAATACAGAATTGTTGGAGTTGAATACACCAGCTAATACACTCCATATGATTATTCCAGCTACCAAAATACACAAGTTCTTCTTATAGGCTGCATGTGCTGCTCATAGAAAACCAATAACAAGAGCATGTTTTAACTGTTTAGCCCTGGGATCTGTGATAGCGAGTATATCAAGAAATTTTGCACTAGAGAAATGTTAGCTATTTGATACTGAGAATGAGGATTTGGCACGATTTTTTTTCTGTCCTTCCTATTGTGCTGTTCGACTAGATCTAACAGTGCAATATGAAGGACAGAAAAAAAGAAACTGTGATTCTGATTTTGAGAGGTAAAGGCTTTTTGCAATACCGTCCATCACTATACTTTCTCCTAAAAGCAGAAACTCTATAATAGCATGGCACTTATTGTTGTATATAGAACAAGCAAGTATGATTAGAGTCCTGATTAGATAATCCGAAATCGCTAGAGACTCAGACTTTGTATTAGGCACATCACTTTATTGACTTCATTTTATCATATGGTATCTATCTTATTGAATTTTAAATTGAATTGTAATGTATACAAGTATCTTGTCATCTGTTCTAATTACAAATGTTTTATGTATTGTATTTGTGATATTTGGTGGGAAAATGTATTTCTGAATAAACTATTTGATTTGATTTACCAACAGCGAGAGGGGTTAATGAGGGTGGCCTGCTTGCCCAAATTGTCTTTTGTCTATAGATGAATTATATGACCAAATTTGTTGGGGAAGCCTCAGAGGAAATACCAATGATCAACGGGAAGCCTCTCTCGATGCTCCTTTATGTGAACAATTCACTCCTTCTCGCCAGGATGCCCAATGATCTCAGAGCACAACTATAAGCAATAGCAACCTATTGTACTCTAAAACCAGCTGATTTTGAACAAATGCAAATCTAATGTCATGGTCATCAATAATACCACAGTAGGAAACTAAAGCCATGATTTAAGATGAAGAGCGGCAGGCTGCTTTACCTATAGGTTTAGTTAAAGCATCACACCTTTCTTGGAAAGCATAAGTAGAGTCAGCTACTACAAAAGCGGCAACAGCAGAGAGAGCCATCATCAACTTTGTGCGTAAACATAGGGAGAATTTCCCCACAGGTATTAAGGGGCGTATGGTGGAAATGTTGCCTATTGCGCTGAGCTATTGGTTTTAGGTAAGAGTGGTATTCGAGTTTGCATTTCTGAGCTTCAATTCTGGAGACAACTCATGTATCTTCCTAAAATTCTTCCGATCTGCTGCGCTCTATCTGGATTTTGTTTTCCACAAAAAACAGAGGAAGGTCATGGACTCACCGGTCAGATACATTGTCGAAAGAGTGACATCCCAGTCTAGAGAGTTGGTGGACTTGGCCTGGCCTGAACATTTTAGCCAACCTTTTATTTCACCTTATAGAAATAATTTGCTCAAAGACTTTACTAATTTGCGTTTACCTTGCTTCTTGGACCCTTTTCATTATGCAGCAAATTCTTAGAGGCCTTTGTTGTCAAAACTTAAAGAAGTGCAACAGGCAAGAACAAAGAGAGCTGGGGAAGGTGACTTGGCAAGTCTGCCTCCCTTAGGTTGGGTGGATATATTCGTAGTTGACAGAGGCCACCAACCATATTTGTCCAACTTTTTTTCATCCTCAAATTAGGCGCATCTTTGTTCTTGCTAAAGTTGACACTTTACCATTGGCAAGTAATATGAAGAGACGGAATAGAACACTCAGCTCAATGCATAAAATGTGCAAGGTGGAGGCCGAAAATCTGCCACATGTTATCCTTGCTGCATAACCAGCCTATGGAGTTCTAAGGTCTCAATGCATTAGCTTTTATTGGAGAGAAGACCTTCTGGATAACCCGAATGCAGCACTGTCCTTTATTTTGTGTGATTTTGGCAGATATATACCAGATCAACTGCAAGTTTTATCTGTGGGGCTTGGTGAAAGAAAGCAACTGAGACTGGCAGTCAGTGAGCCGTGGTCATTTTGAGCTGCAAGCAATGAAGTCTAATGCCCCTTTTTCTTCCTTGCTGTCCCCAGGATTCACAAGTAATTACTTAATTGTTTGCGGTCCGTGTTGTAGGATGATGGACATGGTTCTGAATGTTTTAATCCAGTTCTCAGACTATTACTGTTTTTAGAAACACTCTGAATTTTAGTTTATAGTATGTTATCTCAGGAACATTGTATTTATTTGAATTGTGAGTGTTTTTCTTGGGGGCTTTTAACTTTGTATCTCACTGTCATAAAAGACGTTATCAGTGGAAAATGCAACAACATCTAATCTCATCTCAGGTTATTTAGGACTGTCTGTGAACTGAATCCCATTCAGATTTCCTCCTGTTGGATGGGCTCTGTTGCTTTTCTACTTCCTGAAAACTCTCCTTTTCCTATGTGAGTAAAAATACCCAGCAAACTCCACCTAGGCATAATCATTTTACAGCAATTGTTGATTGGCCATAGCCTGTGATAGGTTAAATTCACTTATTCATCCGCATCCCTCATGTCTATCCTCATTGCTTTTATTGGGCTATCACCTTATCTGTGTCATAAAGGGTTGTGTTAACTATGAGTTAGACCTCCCGTCACACATAAGGAACCAGATTGGACTGTAATATTCCATTTTCTTTTAATTCCCCTTATGGACCTCTAACATTGATAAAATGTATGTATTCAGATGTTCAAGAATATGCTGACTCTAGAGACATAATTCATATTTTTGTCACTCCATGCATAAAGGAATTCTTAAAAGATGTCAATGTATCAGTACATGGTACACTTTAATATAGCTACTGAAAATTGTGCTGTAAAATGCAGCCATTATTTTACATTTTCTACAGGCAATTAAAAACCACAATTCTTAGTGATGGGTTCCGGCTTGCATTCTTTGCTCACTCACTTGTATGTATGTGCGTATGTCTTATGTAAATAAAAAGGTGTAAACCTAGCTGAGAAGGACCGATTGCTGTTTCTGGCTCTGAACTCTCTGATATTGCCTGGATTGTTGAAGGCCTGCACCTACCATTTCACCTCCCAAACACTCCATCTGCAGATAAAGAGGTGCATCAAGAAAGCAAGTGGGCCGGGAACAGCAGGGCAGATCAGGAGTGGGCATCTTTCCCCAAGCATATGATGCAGAGGCAGGAAGGGCCAGGATATATATGCACAGTGAAACACCTGTGGAGCTAGAAGAAAAGTAAAGAGTAATCCGTTAGAGTCTTTCACACTGCCAAGGTACTCAGGCTCTCCCACAGATTCTCAAACTCACTGGGGTGGCAGTTTGATGGGTAATGAGCAGTCAAGACTTGCTAGATGACGCTTGGTTTTTAAATATCAATAGGAATGAGTAATTAAGAGCAATATGAAAAAACACAGACTTTCACTGGGATCAAGGCAGCCGACTAGACACTAATAACAAATGACTTGTGATGTAAAGGCCTTGGGCATAGATACAGCTTTTGTAGGTGGCAGTTACACACATGGGTTGCATCTTAAGGGCACTAGTCAAGAAACTTCAGACAAGGTTAACACTTTCAAGACCTCCAACCATCACCAAAGCCTTTTGAGTTAGTCGTCTCTGTGAAAACCTGAGGTGGCCTCTGACAGCATGCCGCCATAAAAGAATGGGCTTTGCAGGGTGGCAGGAGTGGAACTATCATTAGTGCCAATGGAGTCAGAGGGAGCGAACAGGATGGACAGGTTCCCAAGAGTGTCCTTTTGGTCCTAAACCCTTTCAGAAAAACATGTATTTGAACTTTCTTCCTCACATGCAGGAATTAAGGACAGACTGATTCTCAGATTCAGCACAATCAGAAAAAGTAATATCACAGTATCACAGGTGATGCTTCAGCAGTGGATTGCTGGATAAGCAGGCTTAGGGAGAGACACATGAAAGATGTGATGTATCCCCACCAATGCTTGTGATGTAGGAGTTTGGCAGCTACCAGGACCATATGTTACAGGAGTCTAAAAGACCAACAAAATGGGACTTGAGTTTGTGGTTACATTGTGGAACCTGAATGTTCTTTGTTGAGAGCAGAATGTTATCATGAACTGCATAGGCTGGGGAGGGTCGTCATTTGCAATTGCCAAGGTGCTTGTTAGTGTCTTTGGGCTGTTGTAGTGTGTGTTTGGATGTGTGATGTATGAAAATCTTCTTCTTGACTAACGCTTGTGCTGCAGGGACGATGGTTATTCTGGGCTGCTGGACAGAGAACCTGTTAGGTGGCAACATGGGGAAATACCAATAGATAGTGATGACAATTGTTGTATGCAAGTTTGACTAGTGGTCAGAGTTGACTCCAGCTGTCTTGGGGATGGCCTATGATAGAGCAGAGATAATGTACTGTACCCCGTTTAACTTGTGCCATTTGGCCATCTATTTTTGGATGACAAGCAGTGAAATCATGAACTTGATTTCCTAATGAATTGGCCAGACCATGCCACAACGCAGCTGTGAAATGAACTCCACAATCTGATACACCCTATCAGGTAGCCCATGGTGGAGACTAATTCAGTATTTGAGGGGGCAGGTTTTCTGTGGAGTGAAGTACTGTAAGCTGGATAAAAACTCAATTTTAGAGTACTTCACTGTCCCAATACAGGATTCTTGCATGGCAGGTAAATTCAGTGTTAACTCCATGATTATGATTGCTATGGGTCCGCTAGATCCTTCCACCTGTCCTAAGAGGCAGAAGGGTGGTTGTTGGCATTCTTTCTATTGTGCACAGACTCTCTGTATTCGTTTACTTAAACTTCAATATGTTCAGCCATGTGAGGCCACCAGAACCCTTGTTACACCATCTTCTACATTTAGTTTTGTCATGGTGTCCACAAAGCTGGAAATCATCACACCAGCTAAGGTGTTGGAATCAAAACAGAAGAGCATATGAACAATCTTGCAAGTATAATTTGCCTTCAGGAGTTAATTGCAACTTTTGGTGTTGTTTCATGAACTGATTACTTCAGAGGCTTAAATAAATATTATTAGTTGCGTTTACAATCCTAACAAAGTCCCAGTGGTTGTGGCTGGCAAAAGCCACTGTGTTCATGGAGGTAGAGCTGATATGGGACAAATCCTTCACTTTCACTTGTCTCAACTTGGCATAGTAAGACGAAGCATAGTTGGAGCGGGCATAACATAGCATGCAACAAGCATGACATGGGCTGAAGCATCCAGCCTCCATCAGGAACATTAGGTTTTTGTGATCTGTAAGCAGTTTCACAAGGTGTAAATCTCCCTTTAACAGATGGCACCATTATGTGAATCTGTTTTTGATGAATAGAAATTTGAGACTAGATAGCTTAATTGCATTTTGCTGGGGATGAGATTTCGTGAATAGTAGGATGACAGAACCCGTCCTTTGCTTTCTATGCATAACTTTCTTGGCCTAGCCGGATGCATCTGCTTCTATCAACCCCCACAAACGCTCTTGCAGCCTTTGCTCTTCCTCCTCAACCACCCTCGTGGATCCTCGCCCACCCCGTGCTTCCTCTCACTTCTGCTCTTTCATTCTCCTTTGTCCTCTTACATGGAACTTCCTCCCCTCTGCAATTCAAAACAAGGTCCACATAGACAAAATCAAATTGAAAGCACACCTCCTCGCTTCTGAGATATCCTCTTGACTCACCTCTTCAGCCCTATCACCAACACCGTTCCTTGCCACTAACAGGACTCTTCCCTTTCTTTTCCCAGGTCACAGCTCATGCTTAGCTGGCTAGACTGTGTACCCACTGATACTTACTTGTCCTGAGATTGTCCACCGTATTATTTCCAGTATCTGTCCAATATGCACCTTCTCAAACCCGGTTATCATGCCCTCATACTCACCCCATTTTAAGAGGCTCACTGCCTCCCATGTATCTGCTATACTACCTTTTGTATGCTCCTTTGTGACCAAAAGAGCATGTCTCCTTGTATGTATGTTTGTAAAATATATATGGGTGCTTTGAGAGAAAGGACGATAAGCATCAAATGGGTTAAGAAAGGCCGAGCAGAAGGCTTCCTGGAGCAAACATCTTTGACGAATGGTTGATAAAGGTTGTGAATACCAAGAACCACTATAATTCTAGTACCACTAGATTGGTATGTGTGGGCCAACTTTACCTGTCTGGGGTGACCCGATAGCAGTAGCACTCCTTTGTGCGGAATTGATAGTTTCCATTTTGTCATATAGACCGTCAGGGACTCCATGGGGGGAATTGATGGCATTATCCGCACCTGTATACCAGTGATGGTAATACTGGAATTATTTGGTGGTGGGGGTGCCAGAATGACCAGCAGCTTGGAGGTGCTGGTAGTTCCGATCAAACCCATCACCAAACCTGTAGTTTGGCAGTGCAGGAAAAGTGGCAGTAATGGAATTACTGCCACTTTCTTTCTGCACTGACCACGTTCTATTTTGGCCCATTATCTTAACTGTTGATATGAGTATATTGTCCAGGTGCACATGCATACACTCTAGTTATGTCAAAAGCAAATTGGCGATTAAGTATGAAACGTGGTAGTAGCACTGCAGAGGCCAGAAGACATGACAGTATACTCAAGGTGGCCATACTTGGTCTTGAATGGGATCTTTCTCTAGTCTCCTCTCTGTATTTGTACCAGATTGTACACTACCCATAAATGGAGCTTACTGAACCAGGAGCCATCTCATATCTGCTTGATGAGGATGGAAATGGGCAATTGTGGGTACTATTCCTTGATTATGATTTGTTTTAACTTACGGTAGTTAATCCATGGTCAGGGTGTTGCAGATTTCTTCTTAACAAACAATATCAGTACCCTGTACGGTGAGGTCGATGGTTGAATAAATCTCTTCTGCAGGGATTCATTTACATTGGTCTTTAGCCCATTGTCATCTTCTGCAGACAAGGAGTAGTTCCATCCATGCAAACTCATCTGATCAGGAAAGCTGGCAAAGCTTGCAAAGATTAACTGCCTTAACGTTGCTTTTATTTAGATGACAGTAACTGGATTTGCTGTTCACTTCAAAGTGACCTGCTGTTCATTTCAAAGTGACCTGTCAAGAAGATCCATGCTATTGTCCGGGGCAGGGTGCAAGTGTACTGGAATACCCTAAATCTTGTCCCAGGACCAATGCTGACACATTGAGAGCTGAGCATAATTTCTGCAACTGTTCAACATAGGAAAGCAAATTCTGGGCACCCTATTTCAAAGTCACCATTTCGACTCCCTGATGAGGAACGTCTTCAAAACATTTTCTTAGGCACTTAATCTTGTATGATCTTTAAGAATGAGATCAAATCAACTAAGTAGTTGGGTGGCCCAAGTTAATGTGTCAATTGTGCTTCTTTGAATATAACCTTTGGTAGGTCATTCGGAAATTGGCACAGTTTCATGGGAAAATGTAGGAGGCACTGTGTTTGGTAGAGTTTGGTAGAGTTACTGGGCTCAATGTAGACATATTTAGGTAGCAGCAACGTATGCTGTATCTCTGTTTACATGTTTGCCATTGGCATTGAGGATGATGAGGAACTAGCCTTAGCCACCCTAAGTTATGTAGCTACCTTTCCTGCAAGGTCTTGATGAGTTCAGTGGTATCTGAGTAACAGGTTGTGACCTCTGTCTGAACTTGGCACAGCTGTTTTGTTAATTGTTGAAGGGCTGTTGAAAGGGCCGTGACTTTGGGTGTGAAAGAGGTTGGCATCAGAAACTGTGAGGCTTTTAACTCTCCGATATCATGCATAGACTGATGATGGCTAACACGGAGTTCCTCCCCTCCCAAACATTTTGTAGACAATGAGGTGCATTGGAAAAAGGAGTTGGATAAATCAGGAAGCAGACATGCTTAGATCCCTCTCCACTGTTCAGGTATTGAGACTCTCCAATAGACCCCCAGACTCCCTGAAGGGGACATTCTAGTGGCTGACCAATGCTAACAGAGGAACATTGGTGATGAGCAGTTAAGATTTAGCAGAGAATATCAGGAACAGCTGGAACAATTCATGAAGATAAACACTGGTGGAAAAGGCCTTTCGCTTGGACCACTGCAGTGGACAATGCACCAGTGTCAAATGACATTGTGAGGGGAAAGGTGTAGGCAACTAGTCCGCTTTTGTAAATAGTGGTTTACACCAGTGGTCTGGTTCGTCTGATTAGAGCTAAGCGAGAGTGCAGAAGCTTCAGACAAATCTAACTGTTGCCATGCATCTAACAAGCACTGAGGCATGTGGAGTCAGCAGTTTGTGTAAGAACCATGCCTGATTCCTGTTATGCTATGATGTACATAGCAGATACACTGTGGAGATTAATGGCAAGGTGCAGGGTTTATAAGTGGGGTCCGGAGTGTGAGAAACAATGTTTACTGGAATGTTCATTTTTACCAAATAGGCATCATCTTTCAGTTAAAAAATGCCCCAGTCGCCACAGCTGTGTTTTCATACTGAACGCTGATGAGTGTATGAGCAAGCTAAAATAGGTAAACCACACTTACAGAAACATTGCCTAAATCCATAGTTTAACACCAACCCACCTTTCAATTAAGCATCACCACAATGCAAAGGAATGAGCATTCAAGGCTGAACCTGTCCTCACAATTAGTCAGTGATCCCTGAGCATCCTTAAGGTACCGGGATGTGTGGAAGATGGACCGATCTTCTATGGATATTTGAGGATTTCATTCACACCAAATCTTCGGGTATCTGTGGTATGAACAATCTCCTCTTTCCACCTGCCAGCTCAGGAATACTGTGGGATTGACACTTGTAAATGACAAACGCCAGAAAGAATTGGTAGAGTTGGTTGAAAACCGCGTAAGGCTCAATGATGCGTTTTGCTTGCCTCTGCCAGGCCAAGTGTGAGGGATTGTGTGATATTAACTTGGAAACAGCAAATTGTAAAAACGCATCATACTGAGCGTTTGATAGCCTGAATTCAGCAAACAATGATTTGCTGGATAGTTGCACACTTTTAGAGGATCATAAATCATTCGGTTTTTAATATAATATGTCTTGCAAAATACAAAGCTTCACTTTCAATTACATACGCTGTCATGGCTGAAAACGATGATTTAAGTTCAAATGAATGAAAAAGAAAACTTGTGATACAGCGATTTAATAACTATTGAAGTGCAACTGAATAGAAATTGATATTTCACGTTATAAATTAGAAGTCTACCAATTAGCAGTTCAGAAAGAACCGAGTGCCGTAAAATGATGGACGCGGACAATGCAGAGTGAAAAGTAGATTGATTTAAATGGCGCATTTTCCTTTATGTAATTCCAAATTTTCCTTAAATGCATAAAGAAATAATATATATATATATATATATATATATATATATATATATATATATATATATATCTCAAGTGTAGGCTTTTCTTAAATTCTTACTAAAAAAGCAGAAGAACAAACTTTGATTCAAGCCATGACATAACATTGTATATTTTTATCAGCTATTGTTTGAGGGGGAAAACAACTGTTTAAATATTGTGGTGAAAGCGACCATGAAAATGCACATCTGATGAAGCTCAGGTAATGAATGGCCTATCTTTCAAGCCTTTGAGAGGGAGGAGATTTACTTCTTATAGAAGGATGTCCCATTAGGGAAAGGTTTGGCAGGTTTTACTGTTATTTCAGTAAAGTCAGTATTTCTGCATTTCTTTGAGCATTCAGCACAGTTGGGGCATATTTTGCTACACAATCACGTGTTAATATGTTTTCTTATGGTAAGAACAGGATTGTTTTAACTACTGAGGATTCTACACTTCTTTCCTTTATCTATACAAATAAGTATATATCAATATTACACAGCCACGGTAGTGGCTGTGTAGTTATGGTTAAGTTGCTGTTTCCATAAGAAGAGCCCTTTTTGGGCGGCTTATAACTCCGCTCTCCCTGGACGAATCCTCACTAAACTTTGCAAAAAAAAGTATATGGGTCACTCTGAATTTTATTGCAAAGTTTTGTCCCGGGGGATGGGCAAAGTTAAAGGGGAGGTCCCATAGACAGTATGGGAAAAAACTTTGCTCACACCTACAGCCCAAACCGCTGGACGGATTTCCACCAAATTTGGACCAAGAGCAGCGGCTTGGTCCCGAAAGTGTGGTTTTGCAAATTTGGTGAAAATCCGTCCAGTAGTTTTTTTTTTTAAATGACCAAAAAGTAGGTCACAAAAAATTTGTGAAATCTATTTTCGGTCCGCGAACACACTTCCCTGTTCGCTCCGCAGACAGTGTCCTGATTGGCTAATCGTCTTGCGTCATGTCGGCAGACATGCAACGTGTTCAGTGATCGGATGGCAAAGAGAGTGAAGTGCATCAGATTTTTGGAAACGCCCGCCATCTTGGATTCGCGGACATCCTCGGACAGCGCAGTGAAACTTGGTGGAAAAATACTATTTAGAAAAGTGTGTTGGCGTGTAAGACTGTTTGGGGACGGTGGGGGAGTAAGAGATGGGTTAAATGTTGTATTTATTTAGGTGGCAGGCACCCCTGTTGTGTTCGTTCTGACCGTGGACAACAGAGGTGTCCTGAAATGTTCGGAAATAAACAAAATGGGGGTGTCCTAAGGACACTACGCCTATATGTATGGTTCGTAGGCAAGTTGAAACTGTTCTAAGAACACATCAAGTGTCCTGGGATGTTCGTACATAAACAAAATGGGGGTGTCCTAAGGACGCTATACCTGTTCGTGCTGTTTGTAGGCAAGTTGAAACTGTTCTAAGAACACATCAAGTGTCCTGGGATGTTCGTAAATAAAAGAAATGGGTGTGTCCTGAGAACGCTATGCCTGTCCGTATTGTTCGCAGGCAAGTTGAAACTGTTCTAAGAACACAGGCGGTGTCCTGAAATGTTCGTAAATAAACGAAATGGGTGTGTCCTGGGGATGCTATGCCTGTCCGTATTGTTTGCAGGCAAGTTGAAACTGTTCTAAGAACACATGCGATGTTCTGAAATGTTCGTAAATAAACAAAATGGGGGTTTCCCGAGGATGCTGTCCGTATTGTTCGTAGGCAAGTTGAAATTGTTCTAAGAACACAGCAAGTGTCCTGGGATGTTCGTCAATAAACAAAATGGGGGTGTCCTGAGGACGCTATGCCTGTCCGTATTGTTCGTAGGCAAGTTGAAATTTTTCTAAGAACACATCAAGTGTCCTGGGATGTTCGTAGATAAACAAAATGGGGGTGTTCCGAGGACGCTAGACATGTGCATATTGTTCGCAAGCAAGCTGAAACTGTCCTAAGAACACATGCGGTGTCCTGAAATGTTCGTAAATAAACTAAATGGGTGTGTCTTGAGGACGCTATGCCTGTCCGTATTGTTTGGAGGCAAGTTTAAACTGTTCTAAGAACACACACGGTGTTCTGAAATGTTCATAAATAAACACAATGGGGGTGTCCTGAGGACGCTATACCTGTCTGTACTGTTCGTAGGCAAGTTGAAACTGTTCTACGAACACTCATAATGTTCGCAGACATTAAAAGTGCCCATATGGCATAGTTAAAATGTTTGACTCTATGGGTGTGATCTATGGGTGTGATATGCTGCAGTGGTTGTGGGCAGGGCCTAGAGTCTTGGGTGCATGGACAAGACCAAATTTAAAAGCACCAAAGTTATAAGCTACTATGGGTGTGATATGCTGCGGTGGTTGTACTTATTATAATATACTTACTGTTTGGTTTAGTAACTGGAGTACATATATATAGATCATGTTAGTATTGGTATTTTGTAATGACATATAACATTGAATAATCAACCATTTTTTTACCCTCATATTTAGTAGATTACAAACCAGTGTACTGTGCAATTTGCTCAGTTTCTGTGTTTGTTGCTAAAATCATTGGGTCTGTGGAAAAAAAAGAAAAATCCATGTTGGATTAAAAAAAAACTTTTTTTGTTATGCTACAGTCTATTTGTGTGTTTGTTTTCAGTGTTCATTTGTTGTTTCTGACTAATGTTCTATATGTTGGCTTGTTGCAGATTTTTGGAGCAGCTAGATACCTGTTGGCATATTCTAACTGTCTATTTTTTGTTATAATGCAGTGGTATTGATTTATCTGTTTGGATATTGTAAAATCTTGGGGCAGTTAGATACCAGTTGGCATATTCGTACTGTTTATTTTTATTATATAATTTAGTGGTATTCATTTATCTGTTTAGTTGTAGAATCTTGGGGCAGTTAGATACCTGTTGGCATATTCTAACTGTCTATTTTTTGTTATAATGTAGTGGTATTGATTTATCTGTTTGGTTATTGAAAATCTTGGGGCAGTTAGATACCAGTTGGCGTATTCTAACTGTTTATTGTTTGATATAATTTAGTGGTATTCATTTATCTGTTTAGTTGTTGTAGAGTCTTGGGGCAGTTAGATAGCTTTTGGCATATTCTAACAGTTTAGAGTTTTTTAATAGAAGTTTTGTTAATGTTTAAGTACAGATTAGTTAATAAATTTTGGTTTTAAGAAGATCAAATAAGCGTTTGTAAGATTTGCTGGTAATCTCTGCTTTAGAGTAATGGCACTATCATTACATTCGAACCATCCACATTTATTTTGTATATATGCAGTATAGTGACATGCATTGGTTGTGGCTCCTGCATGGTAGATTATACCTATTGCTCTGAAGGTTTTCTTACCAAGTGATACTTGACCATGTGTGATTCCAGTCAGCTTGCAGTTGTTTTGGTACCATCTGCATTGTAATGTAGAAGCATTAGTATTACGTAGTTACTATGTGTTTGTATTACTAAGGTGGAGCGATTATCCAAATTGCAGGTAGTACATAATCTGCCATGGTTTGCATTTTGTACAAGTTGCTGAAATGGAACAGATTCACAATTAGGTATGGATACATATACGAAGCACTCATTAGGGATTTGTTCTTGTGTCACATTGTTGCAGAGAATGCATGTATGTTTCCACATGTATGAAATCTGGAAGATTATAGGTATGTTTTTGTTTTCCAGTACTTGTAGTAGGTACATTAAAAATTCTTGTGGATCTTCCTGTGAGTTTATAGTGAATTTCACCATTCCAGCACAGCAGTCCAATTCTTGTCTTATTCCATGAACACTATACGTGTTGTCAGGATTATTTCTTGCGTTTCTATGAAGTACTAACATTTGCAAACACAATTGGTCTGTACTGTGTAAGTAAATGTTGTCAACAATTGGTGGTAATTGAAATAGAATATTCATTGCTACATTTGCATAGCAACTAACACCAGTTGTATTTGAAAGTTTAAATGGACCAGGTAGTTCTGTATCTGAGTGCTTTTTTTGGAGTTTGTCTTCCTTCTTTGAAGAAGTACCTGGTTTACTTTCCCTAATAGGTTCTTTTTTGCTTGTGCTACTTGATGAAGTATTAGTTTCTTTTACTCTCTTTGGAGGATTTGAAGTGACATCCTGTTGCATTTCTGTTTGATTTAGTTTTCTTTTAGGACGTTTTACTTTTTGTGTAACAGGTTATGTTTTTAGACGGGGGGGTGTATAGTGAACAAAGTCTATTGTATTCTAAAATGCAAGAAATATCAGCGTTTACTTTACTTGCATCAAAGTTGATTATAAATAGACCGTCAAGTGTACATAAGCGTGATAGTGCTACGTAGCTCAAGCCTTCTTTAAAGACTGTGTAACCAATATCTATCAATGCTTTGTCTAGGGTAAGACCTTGAGATTTATGAATGGTGACTGCGTATGCAAAAGTTAGAGAAAATTGTTCTCTGCGTACATGCATGTCTTTGAAGAGAAGGACTCGAGCTGTTGAGCGTCCTATCCTTTTCACTTCTGAAAGTTTGTCAAAGAGAATATTGACAAACTGAATGTTGTTGTCATGCGGGTATGTTTGAAAGTCAACAACTGTACCCAGAGCTCCATTAACTAGTCCTTGATGCACGTCAAGGTTACGTTTAAGCATGACTCTACAATTTAAGGATATTTTCAATATTTTTTCCAATCCAGCTGTGTTGGAGATTGAACTTTCTAAACTATTTAGGGGCCTATTCATGGAACACACGTGCGCCGAAAATCCAAGCGCAAGCGTGAGAAAGCAAGCGCACGCGCAAGCGTGCGATTCAAGGAAGGCGCTGCGCTACTTTCCCACTGGTTGTGCGCCAAATCCATGCATGAAAGTTTACGTGTATTTCGGGGGTGCGCAGGAAGTTTTACACGCAAAAGGGCCCTGTGCAAGTGGGGTACGTGCATTCCTGGGGTTCGCGTGAAGTTTTACACGCGAAAGGGCCTTGTGCGAGTGGGGTATGTGTATTCCTTGGGTTCACGTGAAGTTTTACAGGCCCCAATGGAAATCGTGTGTGAAACTTCCCGCGAACCCCAGTAATACACATATCCCACTCGCACAGGCCCTTTCGCGTGTAAAACTTCCTGCGCACCCCCGAAATACACGTAACTTGCTGAAATCGCGTGTGACACTTCCCGCGAACCCCAGTAATACACGTACCCTGCTCGCACAGGCCCCTTCGCGTGTGAAACTTCCCGCGCACCCCCGAAATACACGTACTCTGCTGAAATCGCATGTGAAACTTCCCGCAAACCCCAGTAATACATGTACCCCACTCGCACAGGGCCTATTGTGTGTGAAACTTCCCACGCACCCCCGAAATACACATACCCTGCTGAAATCACGTGTGAAACTTCCCGCGAACCCCAGTAATACACATTCCCCGCTTGCCGTGCTGGTACAGGGTTAGCGCAGCCGTTTGTGCTGGATTGGGGGTTTTGATGGATTTTCCCTGCGCTGCTGCGGGGTCGCTGCGCCACTGTGCGCCACGGCTGGTTGGTAGCTAAAATCCATGAATGCGCTGTGCGCAGAAATGGATTTTAGCGCACGCGGCTGGCGCAGAGATTTGCACGCACACACTGTGCGCCAGCCGCGTGTGCCACGTGTGCGCTAAATTCTATGAATTACCTCCTTAGTCTTGTTGTGGCTTGCTCACACATGGGTAGTTTCATACCATGTACGTCTAGTCTGTCTGTGTCCCTAATTTCAATTATTGGTTGCATTTCTTTTTTTAACATTGTTTCATTGAATTTGAAACAGCTTGCAAGAGTTGGCATTAAGGCTATACAATTGACATTTTTATGCACTAATTGTTCCGTAACATCCATAGCGCATGAATTATCAGCATAAAGTGCATGAATGTGCCGGGTTTTCAATATTGCTTGTGCTTATTGAGATAGTATACCAACTCTTTTACTTTTTAAGATGTTGGCATAAGTGAGATCTGCAGATTGCCGCATGTTTTCTGTTAATTCTCTGTATTGGAAATGTTGCCAAAGGTTGACATTTCCTATGCTGCCAACAGTTTTACGGCCGAGTTTGTGTCCTAAGGTTTTAAAAATAGGCTCACCTTTCACTGGTGTCAAAAGATCTCCGAAAACAATAATGTGTTTTCCTCCAAAGAGCTCTTCGTAGTTTGTTTTGAGTACTTCTTGTAATATGAGGTGAATCAAAGCCAACATTAGGTTGGAGACCATGCTCACTTCATCTATTAGTAGCATTTTCATTTGTTTTAATACTCTGCGTAGTTCCATTGCAGCTTCTGTAGAAAGTTTGTAATAGTCTAATTTCTTTTGGTGTTCTACTGGCAGGAGTAGTAATCGGTGTAAAGTGAATCCACCTGTGTTGTAGGCAGCTAAACATGTGGGGGCAGTGACAACAGCTGACAGTTTGTTGTTTGTCAATTGTTGAAGGAATTTGCTGATGATTTTGATAAAGAATGTTTTGCCAGAACCAGCTGCACCACTGCCGTACAGTAGTATAGGTTTGTAATTTTGGTAGGTGCATTCTATATTTTCATGTTGTACACCATGTGCAATTTCTTTTGTTACTTCTTGAAAAATGCTGTGCTGCTCATTGTTTAGTTTTGATTGTAGAATAGTTATATCTTCTTTATCTTCATACTGACACATGGGGGCCAATTCATAGAATTCGGCGCACAAGTGGCGCACGCGGCTGGCGCACAGTGTGCGCGTGCGGTAGTCTGCGCCAGCCGCGTGCGCCGAAACACATTCAGGCGCACTTCGTATTCATGGATTCCAACATCCACAAACAGCCGTGGCGCAGAGTGGCGCAGCGACCCTGCAGCAGCGTCAGTTACGCCCCCAAGAACGCCCCTCGCGCAGGGAAAAGCCATCAAAATCCCCAATCCAGCGCAAAGGGCAGCAGCAAACGCAGAGCGGGGAGCGTGTATTTCAGGGGTGTGCGGGTGTTCCCACACGCGATAGGCCTGGGTACGTGTATTACAGGGGTGCGCGAGAAATTCTACACGCGATTGGCCTGGGTACGTGGATTTCAGGGGTGCGCGAGAAATTCTACACGCGATTGGCCTGGGTACGTGTATTACAGGGGTGCGCGAGAAAATCTACACGCGATTGGGCTGGGTACGTGGATTTCAGGGGTGCGCGAGAAATTCTACACGCGATTGGCCTGGGTACGTGGATTACAGGGGTGCGCGAGAAATTCTACACGCGATTGGCCTGGGTACGTGTATTACAGGGGTGCGTGAGAAAATCTACACGCGATTGGCCTGGGTACGTGGATTTCAGGGGTGCGCAAGAAATTCTACACGCGATTGGCCTGGGTACGTGTATTACAGGGGTGCGTGAGAAAATCTACACGCGATTTGGCTTGGTACGTGGATTTCAGGGGTGCGCGAGAAATTCTACACGCGATTGGCCTGGGTACGTGGATTTCAGGGGTGCGCGAGAAAATCTACACGCGATTGGGCTGGGTACGTGGATTTCAGGGGTGCGCGAGAAATTCTACACGCGATTGGCCTGGGTACGTGGATTTCAGGGGTGCACGAGAAAATCTACACACGATTGGCCTGGGTACGTGTATTACAGGGGTGCGCGAGAAAATCTACACGCGATTGGCCTGGGTAAGTGTATTCCGGGGGTGCGCGAGAAATTCTACACGCGATTGGCCTGGGTACGTGTATTACAGGGGTGCGCGAGAAATCCTACACGCGATTGGGCCTGTGCGAGTGGGGCAGTGTATTACGTGGGTGTGCGAAAAGTTGAAGAGGTGAATTGCCAGTGTGGGTCCTCCCAGGTCTCCCCTCTACCCCCTCCACGACCTCTGCAGGCAGCCCACACCACAGGGGACTACCCTGCACCCCTGGTCATGTCCCGCAGGCAGCCCATCCACCATGGGCATGCCCCCCAGCCAAGCCACATGTCCCCTTGCACCCCCACCCCCCAGCACCGTGGGGCACCTGCCAGCAGGCCCCCAACCATGTCCCACTCATGTCCCCTTGCACCCCCACCCCCCAGCACTGTGGGGCACCTGCCAGCAGGCCCTCAACCATGTCCCCTTGCACCCCCACCCCCCAGCAGGCCCCCACTCATGTCCCCCTGCACCCCCACCCCCCAGCACTGTGGGGCACCTGCCAGCAGGCCCCCAACCATGTCCCCTTGCACCCCCACCCCCAAGCAGGCCCCCACTCATGTCCCCCTGCACCACCACCCCCAGCACTGTGGGGCACCTGCCAGCAGGCCCCCAACCATGTCCCACTCATGTCCCCTTGTACACCCACCCCCCCAGCAGGCCCCCACTCATGTCCCCTTGCACCCCCACCCCCGGCACTGTGGGGCACCTGCCAGCAGGCCCCCAACCATGTCCCACTCATGTCCCCTTGCACTCCCACCCCCCAGCAGGCCCCCACTCATGTCCCCTTGCACCCCCACACACCAGCACTGTGGGGCACCTGCCAGCAGGCCCCCAACCATGTCCCACTCATGTCCCCTTGCACTCCCACCCCTCCAGTCACCAGGGGCAACCTCCACAAGGCCCCCACCCATGTCTCCCACCACCCCCACCCCCCAGCACTGTGGGGCACCTGCCAGAAGGCCCCCAACCATGTCTCCCAGCACCCCCACCCCCAGTCACCGGGGGCAGCCTCCACCAGGCCCCCACCCATGTCTCCCACCACCCCCACCCCTCCAGTCACCAGGGGCAGCCTCCACAAGGCCCCCACCCATGTCTCCCACCACCCCCACCCCCCAGCACTGAGGGGCACCTGCCAGCAGGCCCCCAACCATGTCTCCCAGCACCCCCACCCCCAGTCACCAGGGGCAGCCTCCACTAGGCCCCCACCCATGTCTCCCACCACCCCCACCCCTCCAGTCACCAGGGGCAGCCTCCACAAGGCCCCCACCCATGTCTCCCACCACCCCCACCCCCCAGTCACCAGGGGCAGCCTCCACAAGGCCCCCACCCATGTCTCCCACCACCCCCACCCCCCAGTCACCAGGGGCAGCCTTCACAAGGCCCCCACCCATGTCTCACACCACCCCCACCCCCCAGTCACCAGGGGCAGCCTCCACCAGGCCCCCACCCATGTCTCCCACCACCCCCACCCCTCCGGTCACCAGAGGCAGCCTCCACCAGGCCCACACCCATGTCTCCCACCACCCCCACCCCTCCAGTCACCAGGGGCAGCCTCCACCAGGCCCCCAACCATGTCTCCCACCACCCCCACCCACCAGCAGGCCCCCACTCATGTCCCCTTGCACTCCCACCACCCAGCACTGTGGGGCACCTGCCAGCAGGTCCCCAACCATGTCCCCTTGCACCCCCACCCCCCAGCAGGCCCCCACTCATGTCCCCCTGCACCCCCACCCCCCAGCACTGTGGGGCACCTGCCAGCAGGCCCCCAACCATGTCCCACTCATGTCCCCTTGCACCCCCACCCCCCAGCAGGCCCCCACTCATGTCCCCTTGCACCCCCACCCCCCAGCACTGTGGGGCACCTGCCAGCAGGCCCCCAACCATGTCCCACTCATGTCCCCTTGCACCCCCACCCCCCAGTCACCAGGGGCAGCCTCCACAAGGCCGCCACCCATGTCTCCCACCACCCCCACCCCCCAGTCACCAGGGGCAGCCTCCATAAGGCCCCCACCCATGTCTCCAACCACCCCCACCCCCCAGTCACCAGGGGCAGCCTCCACAAGGCCCCCACCCATGTCTCCCACCACCCCCACCCCCCAGTCACCAGGGGCAGCCTTCACAAGGCCCCCACCCATGTCTCACACCACCCCCACCCCCCAGTCACCAGGGGCAGCCTCCACAAGGCCCCCACCCATGTCTCCCACCACCCCCACCCCCCAGCACTGTGGGGCACCTGCCAGCAGGCCCCCAACCATGTCTCCCAGCACCCCCACCCCCAGTCACCAGGGGCAGCCTCCACCAGGCCCCCACCCATGTCTCCCACCACCCCCACCCCTCCAGTCACCAGGGGCAGCCTCCACCAGGCCCCCACCCATGTCTCCCACCACCCCCACCCCCCAGCACTGTGGGGCACCTGCCAGCAGGCCCCCAACCATGTCTCCCAGCACCCCCACCCCCAGTCACCAGGGGCAGCCTCCACCAGGCCCCCACCCATGTCTCCCACCACCCCCACCCCTCCAGTCACCAGGGGCAGCCTCCACAAGGCCCCCACCCATGTCTCCCACCACCCCCACCCCCCAGTCACCAGGGGCAGCCTCCACAAGGCCGCCACCCATGTCTCCCACCACCCCCACCCCCCAGTCACCAGGGGCAGCCTCCATAAGGCCCCCACCCATGTCTCCCACCACCCCCACCCCTCCAGTCACCAGGGGCAGCCTCCACAAGGCCCCCACCCATGTCTCCCACCACCCCCACCCCCCAGCACTGTGGGGCACCTGCCAGCAGGCCCCCAACCATGTCTCCCAGCACCCCCACCCCCAGTCACCAGGGGCAGCCTCCACCAGGCCCCCACCCATGTCTCCCACCACCCCCACCCCTCCAGTCACCAGGGGCAGCCTCCACCAGGCCCCCACCCATGTCTCCCACCACCCCCACCCCCCAGCACTGTGGGGCACCTGCCAGCAGGCCCCCAACCATGTCTCCCAGCACCCCCACCCCCAGTCACCAGGGGCAGGCTCCACCAGGCCCCCACCCATGTCTCCCACCACCCCCACCCCTCCAGTCACCAGGGGCTGCCTCCACAAGGCCCCCACCCATGTCTCCCACCACCCCCACCCCCCAGTCACCAGGGGCAGCCTCCACAAGGCCCCCACCCATGTCTCCCACCACCCCCACCCCCCAGTCACCAGGGGCAGCCTCCACAAGGCCCCCACCCATGTCTCACACCACCCCCACCCCCCAGTCACCAGGGGCAGCCTCCACCAGGCCCCCACCCATGTCTCCCACCACCCCCACCCCTCCGGTCACCAGAGGCAGCCTCCACCAGGCCCCCACCCATGTCTCCCACCGCCCCCACCCCTCCAGTCACCAGGGGAAGCCTCCACCAGGCCCCCAACCATGTCTCCCACCACCCCCACCCCCCAGCAGGCCCCCACTCATGTCCCCTTGCACCCCCACCCCCCAGCACTGTGGGGCACCTGCCAGCAGGCCCCCAACCATGTCCCCTTGCACCCCCACCCCCCAGCAGGCCCCCACTCATGTCCCCCTGCACCCCCACCCCCAGCACTGTGGGGCACCTGCCAGCAGGCCCCCAACCATGTCCCACTCATGTCCCCTTGCACCCCCACCCCCCAGCAGGCCCCCACTCATGTCCCCTTGCACCCCCACCCCCCAGCACTGTGGGGCACCTGCCAGCAGGCCCCCAACCATGTCCCACTCATGGCCCCTTGCACCCCCACCCCCCAGTCACCAGGGGCAGCCTCCACAAGGCCCCCACCCATGTCTCCCTCCACCCCCACCCCCCAGTCACCAGGGGCAGCCTCCACAAGGCCCCCACCCATGTCTCACACCACCCCCAACCCCCAGTCACCAGGGGCAGCCTCCACCAGGCCCCCACCCATGTCTCCCACCACCCCCACCCCTCCAGTCACCAGGGGCAGCCTCCACCAGGCCCCCACCCATGTCTCCCACCACCCCCACCCCTCCAGTCACCAGTGGCAGCCTCCACCAGGCCCCCAACCATGTCTCCCACCACCCCCACCCCCCAGCAGGCCCCCACTCATGTCCCCTTGCACCCCCACCCCCCAGCACTGTGGGGCACCTGCCAGCAGGCCCCCATCCATGTCCCCTTGCACCCCCACCCCCCAGCAGGCCCCCACTCATGTCCCCCTGCACCCCCACCCCCCAGCACTGTGGGGCACCTGCCAGCACGCCCCCAACCATGTCCCACTCATGTCCCCTTGCACCCCCACCCCCCAGCAGGCCCCCACTCATGTCCCCTTGCACCCCCACCCCCCAGCACTGTGGGGCACCTGCCAGCAGGCCCCCAACCATGTCCCACTCATGTCCCCTTGCACCCCCACCCCTCCAGTCACCAGGGGCAGCCTCCACCAGGCCCCCACCCATGTCTCCCACCACCCCCACCCCTCCAGTCACCAGGGGCAGCCTCCACAAGGCCCCCACCCATGTCTCCCACCACCCCCACCCCCCAGCACTGTGGGGCAGCCTCCACAAGGCCCCCACCCATGTCTCCCACCACCCCCACCCCCCAGCACTGTGGGGCACCTGCCAGCAGGCCCCCAACCATGTCTCCCACCACCCCCACCCCCAGTCACCAGGGGCGGCCTCCACCAGGCCCCCACCCATGTCTCCCACCACCCCCGCCCCTCCAGTCACCAGGGGCAGCCTCCACAAGGCCCCCACCCATGTCTCCCACCACCCCCACCCCCCAGTCACCAGGGGCAGCCTCCACAATGCCCCCACCCATGTCTCCCACCACCCCCACCCCCCCGTCACCAGGGGCAGCCTCCACAAGGCCCCCACCCATGTCTCACACCACCCCCACCCCCCAGTCACCAGGGGCAGCCTCCACCAGGCCCCCTCCCATGTCTCCCACCACCCCCACCCCTCCAGTCACCAGGGGCAGCCTCCACCAGGCCCCCAACCATGTCTCCCACCACCCGCACCCCCAGCAGGCCCCCACTCATGTCCCCTTGCACCCCCACCCCCCAGCACTGTGGGGCACCTGGCAGCAGGCCCCCAACCATGTCCCACTCATGTCCCCTTGCACCCCCACCCCCCAGCAGGCCCCCACTCATGTCCCCTTGCACCCCCACCCCCCTGTAGGCCCCCACTCATGTCCCCCTGCCCCCAGGTCCTGACGAAACGCAATCATGGCAGTAATGGGCAGCATACCCAGCACAAACACCCAGCCAAGGATTGCATCCACCCACATAGTAGATGCAATTACATGATACAACCCCAATGGCAAGTATGTAAATGAACACATGTCCGTCACACACACATACACAATGGGTGCAAGTGAATGTCAAAACCCATATCATGACATGCATGAAACCAATGAGAAAATACCACAAATGTAAGTAATAAATATATGTATTAAAGATGAAAATGAAGTAAAGAAATAAAACACACAACAATGGGGATGACAAAACAAATGGTCCATGTCCGAGAACTAATAGAAAAAATCAAAAAACAAAGGAATCCAAAAACTAATGTAGTCCAAAGCAAAATAATGGGGGGAAAAAATAAGGAAAAACCATTGCCTCATGGTGAACACAAATATAAATCCAACAAATGTTTTCCAAACATCAAACTATGTACAAGAATATCCCAGGGTCCATGAGCCCAACACCATAAATGAAACCTACTACTACTAACTAATAAAAAAAATATATACAGAAAAGTGGCCATTGTCCGAGCGGTCCAAAAAAAACTTAAAAAATAAAGGAAACCTAACACTAACTAACTAAAGAACTATTTACAATGGCAGCGGGCAAGTCCTGCGGCTCACTCTGTGATGTTTCCGGCCAGGGCATCATCGAACTCCATGTCGATGTCCCGGAGGCGGGACTCTGTCCTGGCCCCGAGGTCTCGCAGGGACAACCCCGTGTCCACCTCAAACTCCCTGCGAGCTTCCTCGAGGCACTCAGCCCGCCTCAACGCCCGACGCATGGAGAACTCCGCCCTGACCATGGTGAGCCGCTCCTCTTCCGCCCGCTGCCGCTCTGCACCTATCCGCTGGACCAACTGCTCCCACACGGAAGACACTACCATCCCAGGGTTCTCCTGCCCTCCGGCCGATGCCTGCCCCTCTGATCTTGATGGCCCCGAGCCATGATGCCTCCCACGTCGAGTCTGCTGCTGCCTCCGATGCCACTGCCTCTGCCAGCACGACGGCATGCAGGCTGATGGAATCCACCGATGCCGTCGTGCACGTGCCCTGCCAGATGATGCCAGCACATCCTCCATCTGCAGGGGGACAGTTGCTGGTGTGTCCACCCCTGCTGGACCTTCGACTCTCGACTGTGGCAGGGATGGGGTCCCCACCGAGCTGGCTGCGTTGGTCGGGGCAGGTCCACAGGGGGCCCTGGTGGCATCTGGGCCGGAAGACGGCATGGAGCACGACTGGGCATAGCCTCCACAGAGGAGGAGAGGGTCGCCAGAAGGCCACACACATGTAGGAAACCCCCGACCATGGCGGCTCCCAAATGGTTCACGTACGCACGGTGCTCTTCGTGATGATGTGCATGCTCCTCCCGGGAAGCATGCACCTCATCACGAATGCCAGCCGTGCGCAACGCGACACCAATCAGGACCCTCTCCACACGGCCAGGGGTCCCCTCGTCCGCAGGTAGAGGAGTGTCAGATGACATGGACATCTCCCCTACCTGCGGACAGGCCTGGGATGGGGCATCCCTGCTGGTGCATGGTGGTGCAGTCACAGTGTCAGGGACAGTGACATGCACAGGCACCTCCACGGCGACCTGTGCTGCCTCCTGCCCCTGGCCCTGGACTGCACCACTTGCACCAGCGGGGATGCCCCCACCAGGCCCCATGTGTGGCTCAGTAGCGGCCTCCTCCCCCTCTGTGGAAACCACCAACCTGGATGTCTCCATGCCGTCTTCCGCCGGTGCAAGCCCCTGTGGGGGCTCACCCACCCCTTCCGCTGCAGCCGTGGCGGCATCCCCGCCGCTCTGCTCCACAGCGCCTTCTCCGCCCTCTTCTTCACTTGCCACTGTGTAGAGGGAGACATAGAACACAAGCATCAGGGTACTGTACAATGGTCCCCTAGACAGGAAGCAACAGCAGATGAGTGGCACTGTCATACATCACTTCCATCATGTCCCTCCACAACACATGGGTCAGTGCAGGCAAAACAAATACAGTAACAGGCATGGCGCATGCCATGGACATTGGCATACATGACCAAGGGACTCATGATTCATACAATGTTGGTTTTAAACTCACATGCATCATGGGTCTTGCCATCACATGCACACACCTCACCGTGGTTCCATCCATCTGGCCTCGTACACCACAGACGCAGTGGATACAAGGATGACTAGGCTGCATCAGTGAATCTGAACATTGTCACAGACATGTGTCATGCATCCATGGCAGTTACAAGTCACAGACACGCAGGTCAGACACACACACATGGACACCATACGTGTACATGGGACCAGCACCCATCCCTCACCCCCACCCATGTCCAGGAACAGAGACTGCCATGCTTCCATGTGTCCATTCCGCATATAGCCCCCCATGTTGCAATAGAACACATGCACCAACCATGTGGTTCACACATCACTGTACTCACATGCCTGACCATGATGTCCCTGCACACACACATACGTACATGGCCTATGTCACACATACAGGCAGGTATCAGACAACCAGCACACTATAACATGCCCTGTCTC
The DNA here is from genome assembly GCF_040938575.1 of Ambystoma mexicanum. Taxonomy (NCBI): domain Eukaryota; kingdom Metazoa; phylum Chordata; class Amphibia; order Caudata; family Ambystomatidae; genus Ambystoma; species Ambystoma mexicanum. The sequence continues at coordinate 573,554,230 of NC_090924.1, read as the reverse complement.
ACACAGTAATGCTTGGCCACTTACAGGCCAACTCCAGATGGGTCTGCCTCCGAAGGATCTGGCCGTGGAGCGCTGGGTCTACGCGTTCCAGGACCCTCATCTGGATGTCACTCAGGCGTGCCTGGCCCCCCTCCGCGAGGCGCCGGGCCTTATTGAGGGTCCTGGACCTCAAGTCCTCCCAGCGCTTCTTGATGTGCTTGATGTCGCGGGTTGCCACCCCCTCCGCGTTGATGGCAACCACTACATCGTCCCAGATCCTCCCCCAGTCCTTCCTTGTTGGCGCGTGGTCTTCCGAAGAGGGCATCATAATGCCCCAGGACATGCTCCACCAGGACACCAACTTCCTTCTCACTGAAGCTGGTGGCCCTCTGCCTCTCTGGCTGGGGGTCGCCACTGGTCTCAGATGGTGCTTGCCCCGACATGGCGACCCCCGAGGCAGGCGTGGGTGGGCAACTGGGTCCTGGGGCTGGGCTGTGGAGCGATGGTATCCCAGTCGGGAGTCTACTGTTCCAGCAGGGGTGGACACAGCAACTGGACCCCTGCAGATGGCTGATGTGCAGGCACCAAATGGCAGGGCACGGTGGCAGCAGGCAGGCAGGCAGGCAGGCAGCAGCAGATGGCACATGGGAGGCTGCTCGGGGCACTGGGGGGCAGTGATTCGGCCTTCTGGGCAGGAGCGTGGTCTTCCGTGTGTATTCGCGTGGCCAGCTTGATACGGAGTGATTTGGCACGTGAAAAATCTGCACGTCAGCGTGTAATTCGAGGAAAGGCCCTTAGCGCGTAAGCGCGTCTGCACGCATACGCATATTCATTGGACCAAAGGCCCTCAGCGCGTGAGCGTGTCTGTGACGTGACGTGCAAGGGTGTATCCCTCATTGCACGTGATGACAGAACACACGTGGATTTCAACCAATCGCGTGTGAAAGTTCACGGCACCCCGGAATACACGTACCCAGGCCAATCGCGTGTAGCATTTCTCGCGCACCCCTGAAATCCACGTACCCAGCCACCCAGCCAATCGCGTGTAGATTTTCTCGCGCACCCCTGTAATACACGTACCCAGGCCAATCGCGTGTAGAATTTCTCGCGCACCCCTGAAATCCACGTACCCAGGCCAATCGCATGTAGCATTTCTCACGCACCCCTGAAATCCACGTACCCAGCCCAATCGCGTGTAGATTTTCTCGCGCACCCCTGTAATACACGTACCCAGGCCAATCGCGTGTAGCATTTCTCGCGCACCCCTGAAAACCACATACCCAGCCCAATCGCGTGTAGATTTTCTCGCGCACCCCTGTAATACACGTACCCAGGCCAATCGCGTGTAGCATTTCTCGCGCACCCCTGAAATCCACGTACCCAGCCCAATTGCGTGTAGATTTTCTCGCGCACCCCTGTAATACACGTACCCAGGCCAATCGCGTGTAGAATTTCTCGCGCACCCCTGAAATCCACGTACCCCGCTCAATCGCGTATTTAACTTCCCGCGCGCCACTTTTTTGATGCGCTGGGACTCTACCGCCTGCCTTCGTGTGGCGGCCGTGTTTCAGCTTGTGCGTGTCTTTGGCTGTGCGTGGCTTTGCCCTATTCGATTCCATGAATACGTGTGGTTCGAGTGCGTGTGGGCGTTCCGTCTGCTTCCCTGCAGTACATCCCCAGTTACGCCCTTATTTTCGCGTGTTGTTCCCCATTCCGCGCGTTACGCCCCATGTCCCGCCCACTTTCTGGTGTGTGCGCTGAGGTTGTGCGCTTTCACTGTGCGCGTCGCGCACGCCTTTCGCGATGTTGCAGTGACTTGCGCGGCATGCACGGGTTTGGCGCACATCCCGCGGTGAACACGCGCAGGGACTTCCATGAATCGCACGCGTGCGCGTGCGCCTGTTTTTTTCCGCTTGCGCATGCTTGCGCATGCTTGCGCGAAGATTTTCGGCGCACGTTTGTTCCATGAATCGGCCCCATGGTGTTTTCTACTTCCGTCATAGCTAATTCTGCCTCATTTGCTATTAGTGGCTGTCCCAGTGGTTCTTGGCTTCCTGTTACAGAAGGTTGACTACTGTCAGGAGTGTCTTTATCTAGTTGGACCTGGAGTTCTTCTTCATGTTACTGTTCATTGTTCAACATTGTTTTGTAGTGTGTAAAGTTTACATCAGTTATATTGCTTTAATGTGCTTTGAAAGCATCTTCGTAGGAGTCATAGTTATCTTGTATTTCTTCTTTTTTTCTAAATGGTTTAAAGAGTTGTAGCAGGGACATGTAATATAGTTATTTATGTTGAGGAGTCTTTAATGACAATTTGATATGATTAATTACATTTGGTTTGGTGAGTTTTACTAAGCTGCCTTCACAATTTGTCACTCTGTATCTACCTTTTTTTTCATCGGGTTTTATATTATTTTTGTATGTGAAGTTTTGGGCTATGTGGTATAGACACCTGGTTTCCAAAGTGGTACTTCTGTTTGGGTAGTATGTGTCCAGCAAATTATTTTTCAAAATGTCTTGGCTGTTGGGATCATTTTTGGCTATTGTTTCTATGTTGTTGTATGATTTCAGATCTCTTTTTCTTGATTTAGCAGGACCAAGACTTAGCCATACTATATTTTCCGATTTTCCAAATAAAGCAGTACCGGTTAAACGATCTGCTGCTTCATAGGAGCCACATTCTCTATGGGAGAGCATTTTTATGCCCAAGCTGTAACATTTCTGAGACAGTGTTTTGTGTGATGACAGGTCATTCCAGAGGTCTTGAAGCTCTTTTTTTCTGCTTTGGTTAGGTATGCTGTAACATATAGTGCAACTGCAGTGGAATTGTCTGCAATGTACTACAAATCTATGTTTGCATTCCATTTTTATGTAATATGTATTTTAGGTGATTTACCTTTAACACTATGTCTAACTGAAGACATGAAGTTGTTTACTTGTCCTGTTTTTGTAACTGGTCTAGGGAAACGATAGCGACATTTGGTGTAGTATTTCCCTTTGTTTTTTATTTGCGACAACAATATTAGCCACATTTGTGTCTTCGATGGAATTTCACAAGTGACATATTTTTCAATAAACTGTCACACAGTGGCATCATTGTCTTGACCAAATTTAGGAGCATCTTTAATCCATAAAAGAATGTGGATATGTGGTGCTCCTCTGGCTTGGTATTCTTTTCTCCAAAAGAAGTGTTGCACTTCTCCGAGGTGAGGAACAGTTTTATTACAAATAAAGTATAGCATAGCAATGAAGCGATAATGAAAATATCTTGAAACATTAACAGGATCTAGAGAACAAAGTTCTCCAGGTGTTAGTATATCTATGTTTGTTTTGTTTTTGTTTGATATGCGTAGGAAATCATGTAAATCTTCCCATGCATATTCTGCACAACTTAATGTAACAAACCAAGTGGGTGGGCCAAGGTTTCTTATCATACAACGTACATCTCCAGGACATCGGAACCAGTACTCTTTAGTACCATGCATGTTTGCTAATAGATTTGTAATACTTGATTGTAAAACCTCATCTTTTTCTTGCACTTTTTGTAATAATTGTGTAGCTGACATATTGTGAAAGTGGGTTCCTGATTTTAATGTGTGTGCAACTCCGTAACATAGAGTTGCTAGTTCACTTTCAAAGAGTAGGTGGAATGTGTATTCCACATTATGTCTAAATCTGGGATCTTCAGAATACATTCGTAACAAGCGGTATTCTGATGCTGTTATTTGAATAGGTCTATCATCGTACCTCCGGTTCCCAGTCAATTGGTCGAAAAAATTTGGTCGACAGGACAATTGGTCGACACCATTTGGTCGAATGCCAAATGGTCGAATTTTTTTTTTTTTTTTTTTTTTACACTTTTTTTTTTTTTTTTTGGGGGGGTCCCCCCCCCAACCCCCTTTTTTTTCTATTTTTTTTTTTTCGACACACGAAAACCCACAAAACACATATATATATATATAAAAAAAAAAAATTCGACCATTTGGCATTCGACCAAATGGTGTCGACCAAATGTCCTGTCGACCAGTTTGCTGTCGACCAATTGACTGGACACCCGTACCTCCCTCCTTTGCCAGTAGGAAAGAGTAGAGGAAAAGCATGTGCTTCTATACTTTTTTCCCATATGCTGATTGGTGATCCTTTTGTTTGTAGCATTTGGTATGTTTCTAATGCATCTTCTACGGTGTCATTAGAGTGTAATGGATGAATTGTATAATGGTCTAAAATATTGTATACTGTAGCAAGATCTAGAAGCTCAAATTGACCAGTTTCTGGTGATTCTCGAATTATTTCAGTGGTTTCCTTCAAGTTTTCTTCAATATTCATTTCTTTGTAGTATTCATTATTGTCTTTTAGATATTGCAAGGCTTGTCTAACTTTATGTAAGTCTACCAGTTGTTGCCAAATTTGTTTGTCTTTTGTAGGTACACCATTTACTAAGATAATTAAAGATTGCTCCATTGGACGTTGCACTCCCAGAGTGTGCACATTTTGTTTTAGATCTAATGGTAAATACACTACTTTGCCACAAATGCCTTTCACCAATTCAGAGGGAGGTAAATTTGCTGTTTTTGGTTGAAGGCGTATTATTGCTTGAAAGGGGTGCACTGTTTGAATTATGATGATCTCATATAAATGGAGTTGTTGTAGGGGTTTTGGTAGTGGGAATAATTCCAAATTATTTGTGATAGCACGTGAAGGAGTTTGGTTGTTGTCAAGTTTTATAGTGCAGTAACTGCAAAGTATTAAGGGGTCAGTTATTTCATATTTGTTTTCTGCTGTAGGGTAGAGAGCTAATTCAAACCATTTAGAATCTTCATTGTCTTATATTTTGTATGTTAGGTCTACAGCTTTTGTGTTGCTTTTATAAAAAAAAGTTCTGCGGTAACATACACACACATGGTTTGGTACTTCAGCAGATGTACTTTTAAATTTCATTATTTCTTTTTTGTATGTATATAGTAGAAGGTTGCCATGCGTAGAACTGTTGCTAATTTGTTGTAAAGCTATTGCATTTTGTAAGTGGCTTTCACTGAGGAATTGGCGTAAAGACTTGAAAGGTTTTTTGGGAATGTTACACGTTGACGTGCATGGCCATTTGTATACTAGACTTTCGGGTTCAGTTGAATGGAGAGATAATTCTAAGTTTTCTGGGGATATTTTTGTAAGCAGTATTTCTTGTTCCATTATGGTATTATTAACTTTTTCATAACCTCGACCAGTGCTATGTATGGCAATTGTATTTGTTTGCTTTTTATTGTATGCTTCTTCATTAAAATATGGTTCTGTGCTTGTGGTGTGACTCCACTCACCTCCACAGATATTTAAGAAGTTATTTTTGTTGACATTTCGTTTATTGGGAAGTAATTTTTGTAATTTAGTCATTAGTTTTGTTAGTGGTTTCATTTTGTTTAACACTAAAATAAATAACTTTCTTTTGAGAAGGATTGCACTGTCTATCAAAGCTTCTAAGATTAATTTCCTATGGTACGTTTTAAGGGTTGTGCATGATTTCTCTCCTGTTTTTATAAGATTTTGAAGGACTCTGTGGCGGAACATTTTGGCTAAAATACTTTTTTTTGGTATGCTTACTTGGCACTATATCAAGATTTATAGGAACAGTTTTAATAGTAGTGCTAGCTGAATTCTTGTTAATCGTTTTCTGTTTCATTTTACATTTTGACAGAGGAGGCAAAGTTTCTCTACTTGATGCTTATTTTGTTTCGCTAAATGACTGTATTACCTGTTTTGTTTGAACTTTTTGTCGAAATTCTGTTAGAGATGGATGTTTATTTTGGACACTTCTATTTTCATTTGCTCTAGCTCTGCGTTGCTTTCTACGGAATTGATTTTTGGTAGGCATTCTTTAGGGTCTGTTGAATAAAATAAAGAAGGTATGGGTTGGGGTGTTCTGCAATGTATGTGTGCTGTGTGCATGAGTGTCTGAGTATGATGATAAAGATGTATGTGATGCTGTGTGATTGTGCATTGGGCAACTACAACTAGTTGGCATGGGTATTCTTGAATTCATGTGCTACTAAACTGGGCTTCAGATGACAGTCGAAAGTAAGCTAGTGGTGAGGTGAAGCACAAATAGTAAATCTAATGGTATAGAATTAAAATAATGGTTTGTTCTATAATATTAAAATTCTAGGGGTTGAGTTATGTCATTTGTGCACCGAAAAATGGGTTTGTGTGTGCCATTCTGCCTGTAAATCCATGTTTAACAAATATGGATTTGTGGACAGAATGGTGCACAATCTCTGTTATAGGCGCAGAAATAGCATGAATGAACCCCACAGTGTGTTTGAGTAATAGTAAAAATATTATGGTGGTATTTAACTTACTTTTTTTTGTGGAATGAGCAGGTTTCTTCTGTGTTGTTGTTTGCACTTCAAATTCTGCTGCTGCTTTTCAGGAGAGTGGTCTTCACTGCAATTGTAAAGGAAACAAATTAGTAATTTTGTGTGTTTATAGCACTGATGTTAATTTAGACATTGATTTTTATGTTTTTGTACAAGTATTCTTGTTTGATATCTGAACATAGTGTGTGCATACAATGTTGTTTGACTATGTGCAGTCTTTATATTTTACTTTAAATATGTTAGTTCAACATGCTTTGCAAATGTGTGTGTAAAAAGAAATTAAATAGCAGATAGGTTTCGAAGTGACAGTTGATTATAGCAGATGGGAAAAATGACAGTAAGTTCATTTTATAGGTTATAAAGTTAAAAGTCAGTTAATCTGTTTATATTAATTTATAAGAATTGTACATGTACTATACAGAAAATATGCATACCTGTAGTTTGTGTTCATGCATATGGATATGCATGCAGCTGCAAGTAGAAATCTTGGAGACTTGCACAGTATTTCTTGTAGTAGGTGCTTTCCAATGATATGACACTTGTACTCAGAGTGGTTAACAGTACATTTGAAGTGCTGATCTATGATGATGGAGTTAGATGTAGAGGTCTTGGATGTGATTGGTGGATGGTCGTGTGAGTGGTTAGCTATATCCAATGAGGGAATGGCAAAGAGAGTGAAGTGGAAATGGTAGAAGGACTGTCCATGTTACGGTATGTCCGCGGACATGGCGGTAGTCCGCGGACATCGTGTGTTACATACAGGGATTTTGTGGTGGGGAGGCATGCAAATGAGAATGAGCAGAGCAAGGGATTGGTCAGTAAAGTTTAGTGGGTGTGTTGTGCCAGGAGAGAGTTTGTCAGACAGTCTCTTTCCAGAGAGAAGAACAGACAGCTATGGCTGTGTGTTTCAGAAAACAGATTGTTTGGATTTTGGGAGACTCGTGGATACATTGGTTGAAGGTGCATGCAGAAAGCTGTGGAGTAGCTGTAGATCTTGGATTCCCACATGTGGAAGTGCACTGGCATGGAGTACGTGGAATTAAGTGGTTGGACTTGCTACCTCTCTGTGCTACTTTGGAGACAGAGCATCATCCAGACATAATGATAATTAATTGTGGAGGGAATAGTTTAGTGTCAAAGAACACGCACAAAAAAGCTCAATTACCCCTCTTTTAGTTCACCTTGGAATTAGATCAGGGACAAGGAAAAGAATACTGATAGATTATCTATTTCATCTATCTATAATTCACATAGAACAAAAAAGTTTTTTCCAAAGAGTGAGCAAAGTAAAAACACATTTTTAATCGATACATTTTTCACACATTGATGTAGGGTGGGTGCTTTCCACAAGGCACCTCACACATTTAAAAATAATTCAAAATTAGAAAACACAAATGCTAAAAAGTCCAGCAAAAACACATTTTTCACTCGAGGTGTCTAAGATTAGTATAGTGACAGTTGTAACAGATCACCTTAACAAATCGTATTCAGAATATTGATTGTCTTGCCGTTTTTTAGGGGGAACATACTATGAATGTACAGCATAAGGAGTATTAGTGCTGCAAAAAAGACACGTTGGTTTTAAGTGTCTATGGGATGTCTACATATGTTTCGGCACACAGATTACATCAACACCATCCCTGGCGTTCTGCTGTTCTAGTTGTGGCCCTCTTCAGGACAGTGTATTGCTTTTTCAGGGTTGACAAAAAGTTCAAACAAACAAATCCCAAGTTTTTTCACCATTTTTCAAGTGCTGTAAAAATCAAAAAAAGCTAAATGTGTGTTAGTGTCTGGTCTAGACAATGTTAAAAAACTCTTTTGGTCAAAATTTGTGTGTTTAGGGCTCCTTTGTTCCCCTTTATTTTCCTTATTTACTGATCTTTAGATTCACTTGTGGTTGGACTAAAGCTTGGTTTCTATGATGAAAGAATTGGAAATCTCTTCCTTTTCATGGGTTGCTTTATGCAGCAATTAATGTATGTTCTGCTTTTTCAGTTGGCAAGCACCATCATATCATTGTCGTGGGTTTCTCTTAACAATGGTTTCCATTACGGCTGCTTTTCAAACCTATTAGTAAGCATAGTCATGTTTTAGAATATAAAAACGTTTCCTCATTTGTAGAGTGACACAGGTTATGTAGCTTCTGTACTGACCTTCTATTATTTTTGGCCGCTTGTTTATAGAAATGACGCCGAAAAACATGGGTTCACAAATAAACTATCCACGGTCTTTCGGGTGGATGCGGCTTAGTCCTTTCAGTGTTCGTATTTGTCTCGTCCACCAACTTGTAAATTGTAAATTGCTGTAAATGCGGACGTCTCTCAAGTCGCGGCAGTGCTTTGCTGTTCACGGCGCGGAAGCTGGTTTGTCTTTTGCAGTGCCAGGAAGTGTTGTAATTCCATTCCTAGCTGGCGTGTCACGTGACTATGTGTACTCACGTCTGGTCCTCGTTTGTGCTTGTTTTTTCAATCGGATGGGCGTTTGATTTCAGCGGCCATCTTGAGAGGGTATCAAAGCATTACAAGCACTGCTTAATGTCAACAAAGAGATGGCAGTGATGGTCATGACTCCACCTCACGGCTATTTTATAGTTCCTAATTACATCAGAAGATTAGTTAGGAATTTAATGTACTTTGTAAAAGATTCTGCATTTCAGACTTATTGACACTAATGCTGTAGCTCTATTTATATGGTGGTATCCTACTCATGTGGATGTTGCTAATGGGTGTCTCCATGTTAGGGCTCCTGCATACTCCTGGTCACTTAGATCTTATTGATGACCGTATGTGATGGAATATTCTTTGTGGAAGAGCATCAGTGGGGCGTATCCTGGGCGCAGCGCTCAAAAAAATAATAAATGAAAGTGGTATTTCAGGTGACCTTAATAAATGGACGCTTTGTCTAAAGTGGAGTTTCACTACCTTTAGAAGAAAATGCCCCATTCAACTGCTGAATTTAAACCATTTTTCACTGTGTCCAAATCAAAAATCCATTTTTGCTCACATTTACGGAGTGCCAGATCTCTGTCTCCTCCTCTTTTTGAGATTTGGACCGTTTGGATGATAAACCAAAAGATTTCACATGGCTTATGTTTCAGGAGTAGATAGTGGGCAACCAGAGGTTTATTTGGCGTTTGTTTTCTGATATGTGTGCAGTGTTCATCTATTCGTATTTTTATATGTCTTTTAGTCTTGCCGATGTAAAGAAGTTGGCATGGGCACTGGATCGCATAGACAACCCATTGGGAGCTGCAGTTTGTAAATGATTTTAGTTGCCAGTTTCTCCCCTTTAGATTAACATTTTTCATATTTTTTGTTAGTGAGCAGACAGAACAATTGCCACATATGAAGTGTCCTATCATGAATGGGAGGTCCGAGAGTGTTCTTTGTGTATCCATTTTCTTTGTTGCCTTGGGGTATGTGTGGACTAAATTGTCTCTCAGTTTTTTTTGTCTTTTGAAGGCAAATGTAGGAGGCACTTGGTTGAAGTCTTCTGTTATTATAATGTGCCAATTTTTTAGAACCAGTTTGTGTAAATTATGACTTATGGGACTGAAAGTCGTGACACATGTCATCTTTTCCACAGTTGTTTTATTCATCGGATTTAGGCATGTTTCTCGATTTCTATTCTTTGCTCTTTTGTATGCCATCTTAGTTAGTTTAGGACATGTGTCTTTCCTTGAATTTCAAAGATTTTATTACAATGTATTGCTGACCTTAACGTCCCTGAAGCTAAAAGGCCCGATTCATAGAATCCAGCGCAGAAGCAGCTCAAGCGCTGTGCGCAGAGAAGGAGCGTGCGCCATGCATGCGTCAGCACACAGCCCCCCTCCATTGCAATCACGTGAAAAATCAGATGGAGCATACCCCGCTCCTGCCAGTCAAATCACTTGAAAAGGGCTTCACATACCCCCGCAAAATCGCGTGCCCCACTCGCACCAGTCAAATCGTGTGAATAGTGCCTCGCGTACCCACGTGAAATCACGTACCCCACTCGTGCCAGTCAAATCGCGTGAATAGGGACTTGTGTACCACCCAAATAGCGTACCCTGCTATCACCAGCCAAAAGGGCTACCTGCGGGTATGGTGATGGGTGTTGGAGGGGTCCCTTGTGGTGTGGGCTGCCTGTGGGGTATGGTCCCATGTGGGCTGCAGTGGGGTATAGTCACAGGTGTTGGGTGGGTCCTTTGTGGTGTGGGCTGCCTCTGGGGTATCATCCCATGTGGGCTGCCTGCGGGGTATGGTCATGGGTGAAGGGGGGATCCCATGTGGTGTGGGCTGCCTGCGGGGTATGGTCACGTGTGTTGGGGGTCCATTGTGGTGTGGGCTGCCTGCGGGTATGGCGATGGGTGTTGGGTGGGTTCAATGTGGTGTGGGCTTTTTGCAGGGTATGGTCTCATGTTGGCTGCTCCGGGGTATGGTCACGGGTGATGGGGGGCTCCCTTGTGGTGTGGCCTGCCTTCAGGGTATGATCACAGGTGTTGGGGGGTTCCATTGTGGTGTGGGCTGCCTGCAGGTATGGTGACGGGTGTTGGGGGGTCCCATGTGGTGTGTGCTGCCTGCAGGGTATGGTCCCATGTGGGCTGCCTTCGGGTAGGGTCATGGGTGATGGGTGCTCCCTTGTGGTGTTCGCTGCATGCGGGGTATGGTCACAGGTGTTGGGCGTCCCTTGTGGTGTGGGCTGCCTGTGGGGTATGGTCCGTTGTGGACTCCCTGCGGGGTATAGTCATGGGTGATATGAGGGATCCCTTGTGATGTGGGCTGCCTGCGGGTATGGTCACGGGTGATCGGGGTCTCTTGTGGTGTGGGCTGCCTGCGGGTATGAAAACAAGAGGAGGGGTGTAGGAGTGCACAGACCTGCTTGGTCTCAAATTGAGAAGCTTGTATCACTCTATGGTTATTCAAGATACTAGTATTTAATTAAACATGAATGTAGTTTTCTGAGTCTACTTCAGGTGCAAATGGGCTACAGTCACAAGGCCACTTGGGACAAAGAACAAGATACAAGCAGAACTATGTATCGCTACACAGTAGGTCCAAATGCACTGCTAGGGGGACAATTGTCCCAATGTAGTTTAGTAATCACACAATTAGTTCCCTCATTACCATTGATGACAGTTATTTGCTTTAATTTCAATATGGTTTTGGTACTCGACAATAAGATCAAGATTAAGCTTCTATGCAAGTTTCTGTTCATATTCAATAACGAGTTAGTGATGACATTAAAGTGATAACAACGACATTTATTGTTATTCACACAAGGTCTTAGATGCCTATATCCCTCATTCAGTACATCAAATTAGAGTCAAGAACAATAACGTAGTCATACATATCAGGGACAGACGCCTTTTCTAACAACAAAGTACAATGATATCCTGAATGTCCTTGTTTAGGTTTAAATGAACTCAAAATACATATTTCACCAATGTATGTGTAGATTCCAGTGCATACAGACATTGACACATGGAATTTCCACATTATATCATACAGTCTTTACAACATCAAAATAGCTCCTAGTCAGTGTTACTGTAACCAACGCGTTTCGGATCAAATATGCATCTTCAGGGTGTGAACTATGTGTTCCTGGTCGATATAAATTAGTTTAAAGTGACCGTACAGGGTAATCAAAAAATTAACATTCAGTCTCGGGACCGGCTAGGTCCTAATTGTCAAATTCTATATATTGAAAGGTGACACTAACCTCTATAATTCTTGAACAAAGACCAAATTCAGCCTGTAAAGGCAAATGAATACAATGAGGCCGGGGGAGGGCACTAAGATACTTTCTGGCATTAGCTCAAAGCCAAGGGCCAAGAAAAACTCACCCAGACTTCAGAGAGAGCAATTGGGAAGCTGGGCACCAAGTAAGTGTGGTCCAGTGGTACTCTATAACAAAATAGAGAGAAGAACAAAGTCAGGAGGTGACTCAGAGTAAACAGTGATTATGTAGGATTAACACCCCAGGATACCGCTCAAACAGAGTGGGGACAGCAAGGTTTTTTATAACTAAGAGATAAGATTTCCATGCGTACAGCCACATATTGTCACCCACAGGGAGTACATCGCTCTAGTAACATTCTCATGAATAACGGAGTGCCTTGTTGCGTAAGCAGTAAGATGTAAAATAAGCTAAAACTGAACAAAAGATTTGGCTCTTCTTGACATTTAAAAGAACCAACGACTAGCGTTGAGTCTCGACGTCAAAGAGGGCATGATACGTCAGGAAAGTACTCTATGTCCCTCGCGAGGAACACCCATACAATCAGGGATTATGTTAATAAAAAGCAGCAAGAGCCGCACATTAATTGTACCTTGAATCCAGAGTCACCAGTCAATCTGATCACGCGAACGCGAGCGGCCCAACTGAGGTGCTGTTGTTAATGTCGCCATGGCTACCCCGCGCATTTGCGCCTGCCGCCGTGGTGATGTCCTCCATCTTGGTGTGGGACTCGGCCTCGCCACTGTCAAGGCAACCATCATCGAGTCCACATCCTGGGTATGAGGTGTACTCCCAATAGAATCGGAGGCTGATTCAATTGGGGGGCACGGGGGAGAGGGGGTTTAGGTGAAAGATCCAGCCGGAAAGCAAGAATGGGGGCACATCCATGGCTTAGAACTCACCACAGTGTGCCCCCATTGCCGAAGCTCCTCTGCGAGATTCAAGTCAAATGCCACTATTCTTTAGTTAAATGATTCAGCTGAAGAGCAAGAATGGGGGCACAACGAAGGTTCTATAACCTCGGTGTGGCCCCATCTCTGAAGTTCCTCCGCAGGAGTCAAAGCAAGTACTGCTATTTGTTTATTACAAAGATCGCCACCAATACCTATTTAACAGATGGTTAAGACAGTACCTGGAGCACTAACCTGAATGTTCATTCCTCATCACCCTGCGGAAAACTCCAAACCACTCACAGTATTACATAAAATCCACAACATGGATATTACAATCAGTTGGATCGACACATTAATGACTGTCGTGCTCCACAGTGCCATCTCCGCCCTCTTCCTCCATCGCCGCTAGGGATAGGGAGACATTGAACACAAGCATCAGTGTACCGAACAAATGTCTGCTTGACACAAAGCAAATGCACATGAGTGGCACTGTCAAATGTCACAACCATCATCACCCTCCCCAACACACAGGTCAGTGCAAGCAACATGCATGCACAAACATGCATGCCATGTGCAACACACATTCACATCCATGTAAAAAGCACTGCCGGCACATCAGAAGAGGGGCTGAACCTCACATGCATCATGGTAAATGCACATCACATGCACACACAACACCTGTCAGTCATGCATTAGGCCATGTAGACCTCCCGTCACTGTGCACTTGTGGACAAATGGACCGCATGAGTCAATCACGCAATGAGATGCTCATGTGCCATGCATCCATGGGGTTGGCCAGTCACACACTCACTACTCAGACACACGCACATGTACACAATGCATGTCCATGATGGTGACATAAGCATCCATGTCTCACACCTCTCTCAGGGACAAGTCCAGACACAGGTATGCAAACATGTGTGCGTCGTCACATGCTGGTGCTCATCACGCATTGCAACACAGACACAATTGGTGTGGAACACACTTGATTGGACTCACATGCAGCACTGCCATGGACATGCACACAGACATCTGTACATGAGGCATGGCAGGCATTAGGCCAGGGTGCACACTCCAGCCACACCTCAACATGCACTTCGCTGGACAAGAACACATGAACACTTACCAGTCGACTCTGGACGGAGCTCCAACTCCAAGACCTGGGCGTGCAGTGCTGGGTCGATGCACTCCGGACCCTCATCTCATCGGTGGTCAACCGTCACCGGCGCCCGTCTCCACCATCAGCAGACTGGTAGTGCCACCCCCTGTGCGTTGATGGCTCCCACGATGTCCGCCCAGATTTTACTCCGCCCATCCTTGTGGAGTTGTGATGGTCCAGGGAAGAGGGTAACATAATGCCCCAGGACTTGCTCCACCAGGATGCCAACTTTGGTGGGAGGGAAGCTGACAGCCCTCTGCGTCTCTGCCGGGGGTTGCCAAATGCCTCAGATGGTTCTTGGCCCGACATGGCAATGCCCGAGGCAGGTGCGGGCAGGCAACTTGGTCACGGGGCTGGGCTGTGGAGCAATGGAATGGCAGTCAGGAGTCTTCTGGGTCAGCAGAGGTGGTCTCAGCAACAGGATCACTGGCAATGGATGATGAGCAGGCACCAAATTGCAGAGCACTTAGGCAGCAGGCACACAGAGTGGGCTGGCAGCAGTAGATGGCTTGTCGGATGCAGCTCGAGGTGTTTGGGGCAGGTAAATGGCCTTGTGGGCAAGAGCATGGGTTTCCGTGTGCATTCGCTTGGCCAGCCGGATGCAGAGTGACTCTGCACGTGCGTAAACAGCACATTAGCGTGTAATCAGAGGAAAGGCCCTAAGCGCGTAAGTTATGTGATGCACGCGGGACATTGGGCATTGCCGTTCAGTACGGGTTAAAGGTCTGCGTAGGACACTAGTGCACTGTACGTGCTTTTCGTGGAGACCAACGCGTGAGAAACTTCTTTTTGTGGGTTCACATGCAAATTGATCACTACTGTGGCAGTGCATACTTCTGGTTTGGCGGGGGTGTTGCCTTCATTTTTCCAAGCAGACAGTGAGTCGCGCATGCATTTTTCCCACTCTGGTTGCCCCGGTGTGTCGCGTACCCCATTTTCAAGGTCATAGTAGCCTATGTGTTCCCCGCATATGCATTTTTTGTGTTCCTGGGTGCCACAGCATACTGCGGGATGTTTTTCTATTGCAAGTGGGCTACCGAGGGGTCGCATGCACGTTTGTTTTTGTTTTTGGGGTGCCTGAGCATTGCATGACCCGTTATTTTTCCCCAAGGGTCACATACAGCCTTGCAGGGGGAATTATTGTCTGCACCTCCCATTGCGCTAGTACATCAGTGCCATGGCTGGGAAGGCAGCAAGTGGTAAGGGAGGCAAAGCTGGGTGACCTCTCAGAGGTGGCAGCAGTGGGGGACATGGCTAGGGTGGCCAGTGTGGCCAAGGTGGCCATGGTGGGGGACGTGGCCAGGGTGGCCAAGGTGGCCACGGTGGGCGATGTGGCCAGGGGGGTCCACGAGGGCAGGGTCTCCAGGCACATGCAGGGACAGCTATGCCCCCCCACAAGTGGGTCAGGGAGATGCAGCTGCTGCTGCCATCCCAGCACCCATCAGACCCGACAAGCAGTGCCATCTGCTGTCACAAGCAGGCAGGGTGTGGAAGCTGCAGCTGACACCACCCCAGCTCGGGGTCAGCCAGCCAGACTGGATTGGTCCTGGAACAGGCACAGGATGACTCACAAGCCGATTTCTGTGTCGGGAAGGCCAAGGCAAGTGTGGTAAAGATTGCTGTCACCACATCATGTGGATAAGGGGCAGCTGTCTCATCTGCTGTCCCCAGCGGCCAGGGTGTGTAAGCGACACGGGCAGCTGCAGCTGACACCACCCCGGCTCTTAGCCACCCAGCCAGGATTGTGTTGGTCCCAGCCCTTGGCACTGAGGCAGGTGTGGGTCCTGGCAACAGGACTGAGCTGCTGATACCTGCAGTCCCACCTTCGGTCCTCGTGGCATTGCCGCTTCCATTGGCCAGTTCACCTGCTCTTCAGCCCCCTCCCAAGAAGAAAAAGCGTGCTCCAGCAAAACAGGCTGGGACCCCAGGCATGGCTCAGCCCTCAAACACATCAAGAAAGCAGAGTTTCTGTAATGCGGAACTGGACGCACTTGTGGACTGCGTGTTTAAACACAGCCGCGACAAGCTGGTGGCGGCAGGGAGCAAACATATGCCTGTTCAGCGTAGGGTCCACTGGCAGCGCATTGCGGACAATATTAGCACCTTGGGATATGAGAGGCGCACAGCAGATGATGAGATGAAGCATTGGAATGACCTGCGACGCCGAGCAAAATTCAAGCTGGCTGCAAAGTACACCTCTACTCAGATGACTGGCAGTGGGACACCATCTGAGGATGAAGAACTCACTCCACATGAGGATATCGCTGGTGATTTCATCGCAGTGGAGCAGGTCCAAGGCGTGGGAGGCCAGCCAGATTATGAGGCAATGTCCGGTGAGTGGTCATGCGTGTGTGTCCAGGCCATGTGTATGTTGCTTGGGTGATGTGCTATGATTGTCTGTCAGTTCAGGCTAAATTGACATGACTGCCATGTGGGACTCATGTGATGTTGTACTGATGTGTCCTCGTTGTCATGCTGACTGCATACCAACCATGTCCTGCACAATGAGGCAATCCTCATCACCACACCTGCTCCCTCATTCCATCACAATCTCTGTGCAGCCTCTCTTGGCCCTATTCTTGATCCAACCTATGGTCACGGATAGCCTGTGATTATCTTTCACTCAACACTCACCTTCTATCGTCACATGACTGACATCTCTGTGTGGTCACCCTGCGAGCTGTTCTTCCTCAGAGGTGTTAGGGAGAATTCTCTGTTTAGGCTGAATTTACTAACCTAGTGAGTCCCCCAGCAGCTTTGCTGGATTTCTGGAGTTTGTTTTTTCATCCTGCCAAGAGTGAAACTCTTTTCCTCCCACTCTTGGACATGATTGTGGTTAATTTATTTGAATGTCAATGTGTTCTATGGGCTATGGGGTCTTTTAATCCATAGGGCCTCATGTGTTTTGCTATGTGTGTTACACCGCATCCTCCATGCCATAACACTGGGGTGTCCTAGAGGATCCCCACTATAGACTCCATACCCTGGGACTGACTACTGTCTCCCAGGGCATGTAAAGTCACCATTGGCTTTACTAGACCTAAATTTACTAACAGAACGAGTACAAACCATCCTATTGTGGACGTACCGGTAGGGGTAATTCAATTACCCCTGGGTCTGTTGTTCGAGGGGGCACAGTCGGTCCCCCTCGTCGAGTTTTGGCTGGTGGCAGTGGATACTACTTTTTATATTCGACCACAAATATGTTCCTATGGGATTCTTCCTATAGTTCGGGGCTAATACTTTTTCACATTAGTCTCTAACATACCGCCGGTTTATTTGTCTTAAATTAATCCACCGGTTGGTATTTTCTGTCTGAACTCATTTTTTAAAATGGCGTAAGTGTTTGCCTCTGTAACTCCGAACCAAAGGTTGAGCCCTTTGTTCCACTTTTGGCAGGCTTCTGCACAGAAGCCCTCCAGAGTGGTGCCATTCTGTCTGAGTACCACAGGGGGTGTGGGAGGGGGTTTAGGCACCCTGGACTGAGTTGTCTTGCCAACTCAAGTTGCACTCTGGTGTGATTGGCCCGAGTGGTGAGCCGCCCCGCTCACCACTTAGCATGTTTGATTGACAGCGAGGCTGAATGAATGGGGGTTTTCTGCATAAAAGCAGGGCTTTTGGGACTAGAACTTGACAAGTCGCCACAGGACCTAAGAATCCGACGAGGGTAAAGCTGAGCCGACCTGCAACGACGACACCTCCGGTGGAGCCCTGCTAAACCGACTCACCACTTCCCAATGACAGAGGAGATCTCCCTGCTGGAGAGTCTTCTTCCCCTGACTGGTGGAAACAACCAGTCCCTTGCTTTTTACTTCGCTTCCAGGACGTCTAGTGGTCGAATTGCCCATGCTGAGCACCCCGGCAACCGGATAGCCACTAACCACTGTACCGCGACCAAAAGGTGGTGCCTTGTGATTGAGCACTCCGCGGCTGGTCTCTTCCCTGGTGGTGCAACGCTCTTCAACTTTCCTCGACGACGAGATCATCTCATCTTCTGGCAAAGCCCTGACTTGCGTCCACCACCAGGAACAACTGCCCCCCCCGGAGCTGCCTCTTCACTCTCAAGGTACTGTATCCGCCTGGCTTCCCTTGAAATGGTTAGCGTGAGGTGTCTTAAATCCTTACCTTTCCATTGGGTCGCCTCCAGACCTTCTTAAACTTTTGTTCTAAACTGGTCCAACCTTTCTGTGACATTTTGCTACAAAGACTTGAAGTGCATTTCCGCTGTGGTACTTTTGGGACATACCGCCTTGCCTCTCTCCGAGAGGGCATGGCCTCTGAACTTTGTGATTTACTGTAGACCCTGCCTTGCTAGTCTTGCATTTGTTTCGTAAAAGTGTTGGTACTGAGTTGGTTTCATACCCTGCCTTTTTCTCTCCCTTTCTAATGAATACTAGAGTGACATCTAGGTTAAAGCAAGCATATATGGGATTGATATATACTTATAGTAACTGTGATTGAAGTTGTTTGCCATATAAGTGCCAGTGTGTTTTCCATAGATGTGTTTTTAAATAAATAATTATATATCTTTACACCCAAGCTCTGATCAGTGTCTGCTTGTTCTACTGTGTAAATTGCCCTATCCTGTATACTCCAAATACGGCCTAACTCCTCTTGAGAGGGGTCTGACTGCTCAGCCACAGCTACCAGGTAAATCTGGGTGGTGCAGACTGCTACCAATTGGGTTTACTGCTAACTCCTGTGGACTTAAACTTTTTGCAGTGGTCCCAGAGGGAACTGCACAGGTTTCTGCCTAACATTGGTGTACAGCAGTGGGATTCGTATCGAGTATACAGTTTAGAGTGCTTTTCAACACTTTAGGATAACTAACCACAATGCTTAGCACTAAAAAGTAACTTTTAAAAAAACTGTCTACTATGGAAGTTTACAGTCAAGAGTCCTTGTCAGGTGAAAATACTGAGAGTTTGAGAGCTCGCTGTAGACAAGAGAATCTTTCTGTAAAAGGCAAGAAAATAGAACTAATAGCAAGATTGCTGGAAAACCAAAGTCTGGGTACTGGTTCAGAGGAACCAACTTCTCCAGCAAGTGTAGATAACAGTAATGGTGTTGATCTAAATCAAAGTTCTGATGATAGTGATGAAGAGGCTGAAGAGGAGGGAGAGGCTAATGAAACTGTCTCCCCTGCTCCTCTGTCTGCCTTACCAGGTGTACCTACTGGGCCTATAGCAGGTCCCACACTAAGTCCTGAAGTCCTTGAACTACAAAAAATGAAAATAGACTTGGAATTCAGAAGGATTACTGCTCAAACTGAACAGAAACACCAAGAAATGCAACAAATTCTTAGGCTCAGAGAAATGGAGCTCAAGCATGAGTTAGAGATGAAAAAGTTGTCTGTCGAAACCGCTTCGGTCTCTGGCTCCTCTAGAAGTTTCAGTCCCAAAAGACCCTGGATGCCTAAGGAATTAATTGGTATGTGTGAACCAAAGTTGGATGTGTTGGATTGGCTGAGTTTGTTTGAGTACAATCATGGGCTCCAGAACATCACAGGTAATGAGCTACTTACCTGGTTGTTCTCTAGGCTCCCCCCTGTTGCAACTGATCTGGTAATGGAGTTGGGGGAGGAGGATAGGAAAGAGTATGAAAGTGTGAAACTAGCTTTGATAGCTAGATTTGGGAAGACCCCTTCCCAGTATCTTAAGAGGTTTAGATCCCTCAAAAAGCATGATGGTACTCCTTGGGCTACCTGGCTGAGTGAAGGGTTGAAACACTTAGAGGGATGGATTAAGGGTTACAAGGTGAACACCTATGAGGGTATGAAGAATCTTTTTATGTTGGAGTCTATTTATGATACCTGTTCTCCTGAGCTCAGACAGCACTTGGCTGATTCGAAGGAATTGGATTCCAGGAAGCTAGCTAAGGCTGCTGACTTGTGGGTTGCCAACAGGACTACTCATAAGGATTCTGGGGCAACTCAGAAAAAGGATGAGGGAAAACAGCCTAAAAAGACTCAAAAGAGAATTCTAATAACTCAAATTCCAAAGAGGGCCCCAAACAAAACCATAAGGGTAAGCCACAAGGAAAACCACAGCAGAATAGTGTACCTTCTGGTGCCAAACCATAGGGAGGCCAGAACAAGCCACCATTCCAGAAAGCATTTGGAAAATGCTTTGTTTGTGGCTCTACTGACCATGTGAAAGGAGATCCCAGATGCAAGGGTAAACCTTCAGGGGTCCAGCTTGTCTCCTTAGCCTTCTCTCCAGAGGAGGAAGTCCAAATGACAAGTGGAAACTTTCTACTGCTGGCTGATGAACCCATTGGAGTCTCAGCCAGTGTTTCTTTAGTGTCTCTGGGTTTGTGGGAACAACAGAATTTAGATGTCTATAATTATATCCCAGATAATACTAAAGAGTATTATAAGGACAGTGTCCAAGTGAATGGCCAGAAGACTCCTGCCATTAGGGACACTGGAGCCAGCATAATTGTGGTGGATAAATCTTTTTTTCAGGCTGAGGCTGTTGCTAAGGCACCCAAACGCCTCACCAAGTTAGCTGGAGGGCCTGTGCAGATGCTTCCCCAATTACCAGTTCTCATCCAGTGTAATGACATGACTGTGAAGATACCTGTCAGCATACACAGTGAGGTACCAGGACGAGTTCTGTTGGGTAACGATTTAAAAACTCTCGGAGTTGTGTCTCATACCCCCAGACCTCCTAGTAAACGGTTACAGGAGCTAACCAGACCTGCAAGGGAGAGAACCATGAGAGGTACTCCCCAAGAGATGATGAAGAAGGATATCACTCCTGCTCCACTGGAATTGTCAGCTGCTGTCTCAAAGAAATCAGAAGCGAAAGGGAAACCTAAAACTTCTATACCGAAACCAGCAGCCAGCACTTCAGTGCAGCCAGCAAGGACTTCCCCTCGGTTGTCCACAGTTACACCCGTAACTCCCCCTCCAGCTGAGGCTGAGAGGGTGGTACAACCTTGTGTGGTAGAATTAGACTCTGAAGAAGAGCTAATGGAAGGCCAGGAACTCATTGGAGATCTGGATCTTGTTGACCATCCTGAGCTGCAGTCTTTACTGGCAGAAGGTGGACCCAGCAGGGCAGACTTCAGTAAGGGACAAAGGGAATGTCCAACTCTTGAAGGTCTTTGCCACCAGGCAAAAGCTCAGGCTGAAGGGCAAGAGCCTGGGAAATACCGGTTGCACTGGGAAGATGGCCTCTTCTACAGTGAACCGACCGAGTCTGAACCTGGAGACTACAAACGACTTGTAGTACCCCAAGAGAACAGACAACAGTTCTTGCAGTTAGCCCACGAGATTCCTTTGGCTGGTCACTTGAGTTTCAAGAAGGAAAGGCTCTCTCTCTACTTTTATTGGCCAAAGATGGGGGCCGAAGTAGAAAAACACTGCAGGAGCTGCCACACCTGACAGACCTTTGGTAAGGTTGGCTCCAAAAATGTGGCACCTTTAGTGCCTCTCCCAGCTGTGGGAGTCCCATTTGAGAGAGTAGGGATTGACATTGTTGGTCCCCTTGATCCTCCAACCTCCTAAGGCAACAGGTTTATACTTGTTGTAGTAGACCATGCTACTAGGTATGCTGAGGCAATTCCTATGAGGACTGTTACAGCTCCGGCTGTGGCTAAGGCCCTCCTTGGTATTTTTACCAGGGTCGGGTTTCCTAAGGAAGTAATCTCTGACAGGGGGTCAAACTTTATGTCCCACTACATGAAAGCCATGTGGAAAACCTGTGGAGTTACTTACAAGTTCTCAACAGCTTACCACCCACAAACCAATGGGTTGGTAGAAAGGTTCAACCGAACCATGAAGAGCATGATAGGTGCTTTAGAGGAACCCCTTAAACGGAAGTGGGACCTTCTACTGCCATGCCTTCTCTTTGCTTATAGAGAAGTCCCTCAGGAGGGAGTAGGTTATTCTCCCTTTGAGCTTCTCTATGGTCATCCCGTCAGAGGTCCATTGGCCCTGATTAAGGAGGGGTTGGAGAGTGCTCCTTCCCCCAAGCCAGTCAGAGTGACTGACTACGTGATAGGTCTCCGGAGGAGAATGTCACACATGATGGCAGAAGCAAGTGCTAACTTGAAAGTTGGACAAGCATTGGTCAAGCACTGGCATGATCAAAAGGCTAACATGGTTGTGTTCACTCAAGACCAGCTAGTTCTCGTTATGATCCCAACAAGGCAGAGGGCCTTGCAAGACAAATGGATGGGACCCTTCAGAGTTGTGGGTAAACTTGGAGAGGTCAACTATCTGGTGGACTTGGGCAATCCCAAGGAGGCTCCGACAGTCTTCCACACCAACAGACTCAAAGCGTATGTCTCGAGACCTGATGTAGGAGCGTTGCTTCTAACATCATCAGAGGAAGAAGAAGAGAGTGAAGCTCTTCCGGATCTTCTCAGAGGCTTACCTTTAGACGAAAAGATTGAAGGAGTAAATCTTTCTTCAAACCTGACACCTGAGCAACAGGAAGAGTGCAAATCTATGTTAAATCAGTTTGCCTCTCTGTTCTCACTTTCACCAGGCTTGACCCCTTGGGGCCAGCATGACATACTCACTGGTGACTGTCTGCCAGTCAAAAGCAGAGGACACAGAATGTCAGAAAGTGTAAGAACCCACATCAAAGGTGAGGTCAGCAAGATGCTTGATCTCGGGGTAATAGAGCCCTCTACTAGTCCATGGTCTAGCCCAGTTGTGTTAGTACCAAGGGCAGGATCTAAAGAACTTAGATTCTGTGTGGATTATAGAGCTCCTAATGCAGTCACCAAGACTGATGCCCACCCTTTGCCAAGAACAGATGAGTTGGTGGATAGATGTTCTGACTTGAGTGTCGTGTAGACCGATGAGACCTCCGTCCCCAAGTGACGCACAGGGGAACAAATAGAAACCCGCTGTGCGACCCTTGAGGCCACAGGTGAGAGATGTCTTCCCAGATCCACGGAGCCTCTGGAACACCGATGCTGCTGTCAAGAAGGAAGGAGGTTAAGCACCAGGCAATCACAATACAGCAGGTAAACAAAAGAATCTAAAGTGTCTTACCTATCTGGTGTAAGGGAGACCCAGGTAACCTAGTGGGGAGGTTCGAGGCTCAACAAGATACAGCGGTCCCTGGAGTGGTAGAACCGCAGGTAAGCGTGGATACGGGTAGGCCACCTGTAAGATAGGGCTTGACTTGGGCGTGGGAGTACAGCAAGATACTCAGGGATGATCCAAAGACAAGTCGATGTGCAGTCCAAAAATCCGGCAACAGGTAAACAGTTCCAAGCAAAGGTACAAAGGGGTGTCCAAGAGAGTCCAAGATAGAGTTCCGTGGTCGAGGTAGCAAGGAGCAAATAGTAACGCCAAACAGGGTCCGAAGCCAGCTGAGAAGCAATGATCGTCCTGCCTCTCAGTTCTTTATACTGTGTGTCCCTGGGTCATGTGACGTCTCTGGGTCATGTGACGTCCACCAAGATCACGTGAGGAACGCCACACTGTATCACATGACCGACGTGATGACGTAACGCCGCCCCTTCTGCGATATATTCTCCAAGGCAGTTGCCAATGCAGGAAAGGTTGTAATCGAGCCCGTACACCAAAGGAGGTACAGTGTTTTCGGTTCTGTGGGTTCACCGAATCCCTTGAGCCTCGAAGCTGGGGTGGAGAAGTTGGGGGAATGTGAGCAGTGTTCTGATGTGGGGAGGCCTGATGTGCCGAGGATCGCCTAACATAGCCCCTCCCCAACGGCCCACGACCCCGTGGGCAGGATGGATGGTCTAAATGGAAACGGGCTACCAAGCGAGGGGCGTTCAGGTCAGAGGCGGAAACCCATGAACGTTCCTCCGGGCCGTAACCCTTCCAATCCACCAGATACTGGATCCCACCCCTAAACCATCTGGAGCCCAAAATGGCCGACACCTCGAAAACATCAGGAGAGGTCAAGGACACCGGCGCAACAGGGGTACGAAGACGGACAGAGTCGGGACAAGGCTTGAGGAGGGAGACATGAAACACAGGATGGATGCGCCAAGAGCTTGGAAGCACTAGACGGAAAGCCACCGGATTCACAACCTTGGATATCACATAAGGACCGACAAAGCGAGGTAGCAACTTCCGACAACCCACTAGGCGAAGATGACGTGAAGACAACCAGACCCTGGAACCCACCACCAGAGGGGGAGCAGCCCGACGTTTGCCATCCACACGGGCCTTCATAGCAGCCTTTGCTTCAGTGAGATGAACCACTGTACTAGCGTGTAAGGCAGAAAGATCCCTAAGACATGTCGTGGCCGCAGGGTTCGCAGAACCAGAAGCATCAGGGACCGGCAAGACCTTGGGATGTTGACCATAGAGGGCGTAAAAAGGAGAATAACCAGTGGCTGAATGAGCCGCATTATTATATGCGAACTCCGCAAGCCGTAAAGCGGCCAACCAAGAGGTCTGATGTTGCAATATAAGGCAACGAAGGTATTGTTCCATAGATTGATTCGTCCTTTCGGTCTGTCCATCGGTCTCAGGATGATAGGCCGAAGAATACCTGGTATCAATGCCCAATAGCTTCGTCAGGGATCTCCAAAACCGGGAGGTGAACTGTGACCCTCGATCAGATATAATGACCGAAGGAAGGCCGAATAGCAAAAACACATGTTCAAAAAACAACTCCGCTAATACAGGAGCCGAAGGGATACCTTTGCAAGGAACAAAACGGGCCATTTTAGTGAACGTGTCCACCACCACCCAGATGGAGTCAAAGCCCTTCGACTTGGGGAGATCAGTAACGAAATCCATCGTCAACGTATGCCAGGGCCTGGGAGGTACCGGAAGCGGAAGCAACAACCCAATCGGTCGACCCCTTTGATGTTTAGCCTGAGCACATACTGCGCATGATCTAACATAACATTCTACATCGCGCCTCATAGAAGGCCACCAACACCAACGCTTGAGAAGATCTAAAGTGCGCTCTTGTCCGGGGTGAGCGTTAAAGGGAGCGTCATGAGACCACTCAAGGGCCAGATTACGTGTGTCAGGTGTGGGAAGGAACAGGCGTTCATGTACGAACGGTAGTCCATCAGAATACACTGGGTCCCATTCTCGCAACTGGTCAGAATGATTACTAGTCCAGGATCGAACCGAGTCCATCAGTGACAATGAGGGAGTACATAGACAAATCACATGACTCTTTCCGAGAACGGTGTCAGGGAATGTAGGCAATTGGACCCCCCCCGGGGAACGTGACAAGGCATCCGCCTTCCCATGTGCCGTTCCAGGACGGTGCATAATACGGAAGTCAAAAGAGGAAAAGAAAAGATGCCATCGGACCTGTCTGCTATTTATGCATTTCAAAGAGGCCAAATCCTGTAGATTCCGATGATCGGAGTATACTGTGATGGGATGTTTAGCCCCCAGAAGATGATGACGCCAAACACGGAACGCGTCCATGACAGCCAAGAGTTCTTTCTCCGTAACGGTATAATGAGACTCATTACTGGAAAACTTACGGGAGTGGTATGCCACTGGATGTAATTTGCCTGTATTAGGACATGATTGTGACAGTACCGCCCCGAGGGCAAAGGAAGAGGCATCTGTCTCGACTATGAACGGAAGATCAGGATTGGGATGTTGGAGTACCGGTGCGGTAGTAAAGGCGGTTTTCAAAGTATCAAAAGCCTCCTGCTGTTCTCTCTGCCAATGATATGGTACCCGAGGACTAGTCAGGGCCGTGAGTGGGGCTACAATCGTAGAAAAGGAAGAAATGAAACGCCTATAAAAGTTGGCGAATCCTAAAAAGGCCTGCAAGGCCTTGAGTGTTTGAGGTACTGGCCAATCTAAGACTGCTTTGACCTTAGACTCGTTCATGGATAACGCCCCAGGGGTGATGTGGAAACCCAAAAACTCAAAAGAGGTCTTATGGAACTGACATTTCTCAGGTTTGGCAAATAAGGAATGTGTTCTTAAACGGGTTAATACTTCTCGGACGTGTTTTACATGGTCATCAAGATCACGAGAGAAGATCAGGATGTCGTCCAAATACACAACCATGTACACATCCAGAATATCCCTGAAAATGTCATTCATGAATCGTTGGAACGTGGCCGGGGCGTTACATAAGCCAAAGGGCATGACAAGATATTCGTACAAGCCGTAACGAGTACAGAAAGCAGTTTTCCACTCGTCTCCCTCGCGAACGCGTACTAAATTGTATGCGCCGCGTAGATCAAGTTTGGTAAAAATGGAAGCATGTGTTAAATGCTCTAAGAGTGGAGTAATTAACGGGATGGGATATCTATCCTTCTTGGTGATAGCGTTAAGACGCCGATAATCCACACAAGGACGTAGATCCCCCTCCTTCTTGGGTACAAAGAAGATAGGACTGGCCGCTGGTGAAGTGGAGGGGCGGATGTGTCCTAAACGCAGGGCGTTCTGTACATATTCTTTTAACACCAGTTCCTCCGAAGGAGACAAAGAGTAGATCCTGCCCGAAGGAACAGTGGAATCGGGAAGTAATTCGATTGGGCAGTCATATGTTCTATGTGGAGGAAGTACCTCAGACGAGCCTCGATCGAAAACTGATTCGAAAGCCCGATATTCTGGCGGAATCCCAGACATCAACCCCCCAACAGTATGGGACTGTATGACTTCTGGATCGTCAGTGGTCAGTGTGAGTTGTGCTAAGGCTCCCAAGAACCGAGAGGGCGTGTCAGGGACTTGATGGAGCGGGAGACAATAATTCTGACAAATCTCAGACTCAAAGAGTACAGTGCCTGCTTGCCAATTGATCAGTGGATTATGTTCACGTAACCAGGGAATCCCTAGTATGATACCGAATTGAGGTGCAGTGATCAGATCAAAACTTAAGGTTTCTGTGTGTATGTCTTGGATGTTCAACAAGAGGGGTGCAGTTTGTTGTCTAACAGGACCAGAAACCAATGCGGAGCCGTCTACGGCTTGGACATGTTCCGGTCGTGTTTTTACCACTAAGGGTAGATTGAGGGTATGGGCCAGATCAATATCTATGTAATTACCAGTGGCACCGGAATCAATAATGATATTGACTGCATGAAGAAGGCCAGTAGAGGGACATAGAGTAGCCTTTACGGAGATGGGTTGAACACGAGCAAAGGCAAGAGGGATACCCGGAGAAGATGAAGGGACACTCGACCTGTTCTCCGGTTCTAAGGTCGAGCCACCCGAAAAACCTGACTCTTCTTGGGACGTCGAGGACACTCTTTCACGAAATGTCCAGTGGTGCCACAATAAAAGCATGCATTATCTACCCTTCTACGTTCCCTCTCAGATGTTGTAATAGGACTGCGTAATCCTCCCACTTGCATAGGTTCTTCAGTACTGGAAGCGGGAGTACTAACAAGAGTAGGAGAGGAAGAGGCCCCCAATTCAGCTCTACGCTCCGATCGTCGTGCATCTACCTGCAGGACGAGATCAACCAATTCCTGATACTGAGTAGGCATAGAAGGGATCACTGCTAGAGCGTCTTTCATGGTGTTACTTAACCCCCTATAAAAGACCACCGCCCGCTTGTTTTCTGGCCATGACGTTTCCGCAACTAGCTGATTGAACCGGGTGATGTAATCTATCAGAGTCCTTTTGCCCTGAGTCAATTCCAACAACTCCAGATCCCTAGACTGTGCCTTGTGTCGGGTATCGAATACTCGGGACATTTCTAGGATCAACAAATCAAAGTCATAAAGAACTGGACTATTGTTCTCTAACAGGGGATTAGCCCAAGCGGCAGCTGTCCCAGCTAAATGGGAAAGGGCGAAGGCGGCCTTAGCAGTGGACGTGGGAAAAGCCAAAGGCCTGCATAAGAAATGTAACTTGCACTGGTTAACAAAGGTTCTGAATTTCTTGGGATCGCCTTGGTAGCGTTCAGGAGCAGCCAGGGGGGAAGGAGTTGGGAGGATTATAGGAGTCGGGACTGTAGAAGTAGCCAAGGGAGGGGGTGTAGTGGAGGAGCTGCCATCTCCAAACTCAGGGTCTGCAGGAAGGGAGTGTTGAACGCTCTGTATGGTGTCCAACCTTTGATGGATCACCGTGTTCGCGGCGGCCACATCTGCCCTTAATATTGTAATTGCCTGAACTAAAGCAGTTATGGGTTCGTCCGTGGATCCCTGCATCGTCTAACACGACTATACGGCTTCTCAGTCTGTTCTGACTTGAGTGTCGTGTAGACCGATGAGACCTCCGTCCCCAAGTGACGCACAGGGGAACAAATAGAAACCCGCTGTGCGACCCTTGAGGCCACAGGTGAGAGATGTCTTCCCAGATCCACGGAGCCTCTGGAACACCGATGCTGCTGTCAAGAAGGAAGGAGGTTAAGCACCAGGCAATCACAATACAGCAGGTAAACAAAAGAATCTAAAGTGTCTTACCTATCTGGTGTAAGGGAGACCCAGGTAACCTAGTAGGGAGGTTCGAGGCTCAACAAGATATAGCGGTCCCTGGAGTGGTAGAACCGCAGGTAAGCGTGGATACGGGTAGGCCACCTGTAAGATAGGGCTTGACTTGGGCGTGGGAGTACAGCAAGATACTCAGGGATGATCCAAAGACAAGTCGATGTGCAGTCCAAAAATCCGGCAACAGGTAAACAGTTCCAAGCAAAGGTACAAAGGGGTGTCCAAGAGAGTCCAAGATAGAGTTCCGTGGTCGAGGTAGCAAGGAGCAAATAGTAACGCCAAACAGGGTCCGAAGCCAGCTGAGAAGCAATGATCGTCCTGCCTCTCAGTTCTTTATACTGTGTGTCCCTGGGTCATGTGACGTCTCTGGGTCATGTGACGTCCACCAAGATCACGTGAGGAACGCCACACTGTATCACATGACCGACGTGATGACGTAACGCCGCCCCTTCTGCGATATATTCTCCAAGGCAGTTGCCAATGCAGGAAAGGTTGTAATCGAGCCCGTACACCAAAGGAGGTACGGTGTTTTCGGTTCTGTGGGTTCACCGAATCCCTTGAGCCTCGAAGCTGGGGTGGAGAAGTTGGGGGAATGTGAGCAGTGTTCTGATGTGGGGAGGCCTGATGTGCCGAGGATCGCCTAACAATAGACTTGGTTCAGCCAAGTTCTTCAGCACATTTGACTTGACGTCAGGCTATTGGCAAATAGCCCTGACAGACCATGCCAAGGAGAAAACTGCATTTTCTACCCCCGCTGGCTTATACCAGTTTAAGGTAATGCCTTTTGGATTGAAAAATACACCTGCTACATTTCAACGGATGGTAAACCAGGTTCTGAATGGGATGGAGGACCTCTCTATGGCATACTTGGATGACATAGCAGTGTTCAGCAATTCCTGGAAGAACATGTAACCCACCTAAGAGATGTTTTGCAGGCTCTTGGACAAGCCAATCTGACCATAAAGGCGAGTAAATGCCAAATTGGACAGAGTAAGGTAGTCTATCTTGGACATGAGGTAGGAGGTGGAGAAATAAGGCCTTTGCTCAGTAAGATTGAAGCTGTGCAAAATTGGACAACACCTACTACTCAGACCCAGGTGAGAGCCTTCTTAGGTCTCACTGGGTATTACAGGAATTTCATTGAGAACTATGGGACCATAGCTTCTCCTCTGAATGTCATCTCCTCTCCAAAATTCCCTAAGAGGTTAGATGCAACGAGGAGTGCAATCAGGCCTTTGAAAACCTGAAAAAGGCTCTTTGCCAAGCCCCAGTACTCAGAGCTCCTGATTACCACCAAACTTTCATTGTGCAGACAGATGCTTCAAATGTAGGAATAGGTGCAGTACTCAGTCAACTGGATGGGAAAGGTAGGGAGCACCCCGTTTGCTTCATCAGCCGCAAGCTGAAGGATCCTGAAACAAGGTGGGCAACAATCGAAAGAGAGTGTTTTGCTATCGTGTAGGCTCTGAAGACGTTTAGGCCATACTTGTATGGTTCTACTTTTGTCACTCAGACTGACCACCAACCCTTGAGATGGTTAATGCAAATGAAAGGGGAAAACCCAAAACTACTGAGATGGTCAATCTGCCTACAAGGATTTGATTTCAACATTGAGCACATGTCAGGGTGTCACCACCAGAATGCTGATGGTCTCTCTAGGATGTATATCATCGACTAGAGGTATGAGATTCATCCAGGAGTGGATTAAATCCTCCTGTCCCTTAGTCTGGGGGGGGGGGCGAGTGTTAGGGAGAATTCTCTGTTTAGGCTGAATTTCCTAACCTAGTGAGACCCCCAGCAGCTTTGCTGGATTTCTGGAGTTTGTTTTTTCATCCTGCCAAGAGTGAGACTCTTATCCTCCCACTCTTGGACATGATTGTGGTTAATTTCTTTGAATGTCAATGTGTTCTATGGGCTATGGGGTCTTTCACTCCATAATGCCTCATGTGTTTTGCAATGTGTGTTACACCGCATCCTCCGTGCCGTAACACTGGGGTGTCCTAGAGGATCCCCACCATAGACTCCATACCCTGGGACTGTCTACTGTCTTCCAGGGCATGTAAAGTCACCATTGGCTTTACTAGACCTAAATTTACTAACAGAACAAGTACAAGCCATCCTATTGTGGATGTACTGGTAGGGGTAATTCGATTACCCCTGGTTCTGTTGTTCGAGGGGGCACTGTCCCAGCCCCCTCATCCAGTTTTGGCTGGTGGCAGTGGATACTACTTTTTATATTCAACCACGAATATATTACTATGGGATTCTTCCCATTGTTTGAGGCTAATACTTTTTGACATTAGTCTCTAACATAACGCCGGTTTATTTGTCTTAAATAAATCCACCGGTTGGTATTTTCTGCCAGATCTCAGTTTTTAAAATGGCTTTATGTGTTCGCCTCTGTAACTCCGAACCAAAGGTTGAGCCCTTTGTTCCACTTTTGGCGGGCTTCTGCACAGAAGCCCTCCAGAGTGGTGCCATTCTGTCTGGGTACCACAGGGGGTGTGGGAGGGGGTTTAGGCACCCTGGACTGAGTTGCCTTGCCAACTCAAGTCGCACTCTGGTGTGATTGGCCCGAGTGGTGAGCCGCCCCGCTCACCACTTAGCATGTTTGATTGACAGCGAGGCTGAATGAATGGGGGTTTTCTGCATAAAAGCAGGGCTTTTGGGACTGGATCTTGAGAAGTCGCCGCAGGACCTAAGAATCCGACGAGTGTAAAGCTGAGCCGACCTGCAACGACGACACCTCGGTGGAGCACTGCTGAACCGACTCACCACTTCCCCAATGACAGAGGAGATCTCCCTGCTGGAGAGTCTTCTTCCCCTGACTGGTGGGAACAACCAGTCCCTTGCTTTTTCTTCGCTTCCAGGACGTCTAGTGGTCGAATTGCCCATGCTGAGCACCCCGGCAACCGGATAGCCACTAACCACTGTACCGTGACCAAAAGGTGGTGCCTTGTGATTGAGCACTCCGCGGCTGGTCTCTTCCCTGGTGGTGCAACGATCTTCAACTTTCCTCGATGACGAGATCATCTCATCTTCTGGCAAAGCCCCGACCTGCAACGACGACACCTCCGGTGGAGCCCTACTAAACCGACTCACCACTTCCCAATGACAGAGGAGATCCCCTGCTGGAGAGTCTTCTTCCCCTGACTGGTGGGAACAACCAGTCCCTTGCTTTTTCTTTGCTTCCAGGATGTCTAGTGGTCGAATTGCCCATGCTGAGCACCCCGGCAACCGGATAGCCACTAACCACTGTACCGCGACCAAAAGGTGGTGCCTTGTGATTGAGCACTCCGCGGCTGGTCTCTTCACCGGTGGTGCAACGCTCTTCAACTTTCCTCGACGACGAGATCATCTCATCTTCTAGCAAAGCCCCGACTTGCATCCACCACCAGGAACAACTGCCCCCGCCAGAGCTGCCTCTTCACTCTCAAGGTACTGTGTCCGCCTGGCTTCCCTTGAAACGGTTAGAGTGAGGTGTCTTAAATCCTTACCTTTCCATTTGGTCGCCTCCAGACCTTCTTAAACTTTTGTTCTAAACTAGTCCAACCTTTTCGGGACATACCGCCATGCCTCTCTCTGAGTGGGCTTGGCCTCTGAACTTTGTGATTTACAGTAGACCCTGCCTTGCTTGCCTTGCATTTGTTTCGTAAAAGTGTTGGTACTGAGTTGGTTTCATACCCTGCCTTTTTCTCTCCCTTTCTAATGAATACTAGAGTGACATCTAGGTTAAAGCAAGCATATATGGGATTGATATATACTTATAGTAACTGTGATTGAAGTTGTTTGCCATATAAGTGCCAGTGTGTTTTCCATAGATTCGTTTTTAAATAAATAATTATATATCTTTACACCCAAGCTCTGATCAGTGTCTGCTTGTTCTACTGTGTAAATTGCCCTATCCTGTATACTCCAAATACGGCCTAACTTGTCTTGAGAGGGGTTTGACTGCTCAGCCACAGCTACCAGGTAAATCTGGGTGGTGCAGACTGCTACCAATTGGGTTTACTGCTAACTCCTGTGGACTTAAACTGTTTGCAATGGTCCCAGAGGGAACTGCACAGGTTTCTGCCTAACAAGAGGGATTTTTCCTTACCCCTCCATCCCCTAGCAGCTCACTGTCCCCATGGGACTGGTGATTCCGATGGTGGGCAGTACCTGAATTTCTGGGAATATGCACTCTTCCCTCTGCAACTCTGCCAGAACTGGACTGTGTGGAATGTCCTTTGGCCTTGGTGCAGAGTATCTCACTTGGACTATGCGATTGGCTCAGGCTCACAGCCCTGTGCATTCCCAGCAAGTCCATATGGGACCTGGGCAAGCCATTCATTCAACTCCATCTCCAGTATTTTCTCCCTTCGCATGGTATTTCATCATCCCTTTCCTGCTCACTCAGGGTCAGTTGCTCCTCATGGCCATTAGTTTAGGGTTCTTGTTTGTGTTTGTTGTCTTACAGCCTCCCTGCCTCTATGCAACTGCTTTTGTTGATTCTCTGGGTCTGGGGGCACTTCTGTTGCTTCCTCATGTGTTGTGCTTACTGTCCTCCTCTCCCGTGCTGTAGTCCCATATGACTGAAAGAATGCAATTGACACCTGCCCACACTGTGTGCTACAACACAGTACTCTGAGCAACCATTTTGAGCCATGCACTGCCTCCAAGCCATCCCAACCCTTGGGGGTGTGGTTTACTGTATCCATACCACCCACTACCAACACTTCACACAGAATGACTGTACTTGCCATTACACTGCCATCAGTCCACTACATTCACATTACTGCATCTGTGTTCTTAATGATAGTTGACGTCGTGCACGTGTACTGCACTGCACCCACATATTTCTGAGCCCTTTTCTCCCCTTCCACATGCCTATTCACTTGCATCATGTCAAAGTGACCTGCAATTGATGAATCCATGTGCCTTCCTTCACTGTATTTCAACACCCTAGATTCGTTGCAGCCTGTGACACGTGTGTTTTATCATAGTGATTTCAATGAAATGTCAAATGACATGCTTTCTACATGGCTTCCATCTGGGTCTGGTTGACAATTCTGGCATGGCTATGCTAGGTGCCATATGTGCGTTGGCATCTGTCATGTTTTTGGAAGGACTATGACAGTCACAAGCTTGTGTGTGATGCAGGTGCTATGCACCATGCAGTACATGTCTTATTTTGCCATTTGACAGCCATCCATATTTGCTTTCATGTTTGCTTTCTGGGTCCCATTCCATTAGATTGGCACTACGTGCATGCCTGAGTTTGTGTCGTGTGTCACATGGCGGCTTCATGTGTTGGCTGTCAACATTGTAAAACCTATGTGTGTGGCCTGTGTTGTTAACATGTGTGGTCATGTCTTCTTTTTGATTTTGTGCAGGTGAAGAGGTACTGGAAGCAGTGGAGGGGGAGGAGATGGCAGATGGGGGGGGGAGTATTCAGAGCCAAACCAGGCAACAGAGGAGGCCATGGGGTGGTAGCGCACGAAAATCCATTGTGCTACATACCATCCTGGCCAGGGGTGTCTCTGAGTACACCTCTGAGGAACACTATGCCTCCGGTACTGAATCGGAAATTGACCCCTCATTGCTGTTGCAGGTGAGTGATTCTGATGTGGATGCTGTTCTGTCCAACAAACCTGCAGTGGGGGTAGGTGTGATGCTTGAAATGCATTGGAGGGACAGAGCCTCCCTGTCCTTGTCCTGTAGTCCTTTTTTTTCATTTGTGTTCTGTATTATTTTCTGCCCAGGAGTCCATGTGGGACTCCTGGAAGTGCAGCTCTTCCTGTTTTTGGTTTGGTGTACAGACCCATGGGATACCCTTATGGCACCCATGGGTGGGGGTAAAACCCTGTGCCCCTAGTGTATGTTTTTGGGCACCTGTGGGTGGCCCACAGAGCAGGGTATGGGCTGGTGGCAGCTCCATGCTGAATTTGACAGGCGCTCTGGGTGTCCTCCATTTTGGGATACGCAGGCCCTGCCATTGGAATCAGTTGATTCCTGATAGGAAACAAGATGGCCCCTGTGGCCTCTTGCTTTCTATTGCCTGTTACCTTGTTTTCCCAAAGGCCTGGGAAGCCCTGTCTCTGTCCCTTCCCCCTGACTGGCTGTTGGGTGGAAGTGCCATATATGGTGTTGTTGTGAAGGCCCGGCCAGACTAGCTGGAGCCTTCCCAGTGACTGTATGTTGTGGGTACCTCCTGTGGGTGGTACCTGGGTAATGGAGTGTGTGACCAATATGCACTTCTTGTTGTGGTTGTCTGGTTTCTGGTAGGAGAAACAAAGACTGAGACAGCCCTGCCCGAAACTGGCCTGAATGCATTGTGTAGTGTTGAAGGGCTGGGTACTTGTCCCAATCCACATTCCTTGCTGTGAGTGTCTGAGAGGGAAAAGGATGGCCTGAATGCACTGTGTGCCTGATTGGCTGACTGACTGCATGAATGCCCTTCTGTATGATTGGCTGCTGAGTGTGACCCAGCAGTGTGGATGAGAGACAGAATAGTATATCTGGGGACCTCTCACCACTGGACATTGTTCAGAAGCGTTCAGAAGCGTTCAGAAGCTGGAAGAAGAAGACTTGCTGTTGCATTTGCTTCGACCGATCTGAAAGCTGCCGAATCCGTCGAAGACTGATCCGAGAGAGGACCTGGTAAGGCGCCCTCTTCCCGTACTCCGAGGGACCATCGAGCACCGCTAACCTTCGCCGAAGCTCCCTGGAAGTCAGACCCTAGAAAGGCTGCCGACCCGAGACGGGACCGCTGAGGAGAACGAAGCAAAGCACCCAGACTTCGCTGCTGTCGAAGTCCATTGCCGTCGACCAGGGTTCGTCGTGTAACCGCTGGAGGCCAGTCAAAGTTGTGTTGCCCAGACGCGAGGACCGCTCGACGCCGTGCAGCCAATGACCAGAGCCGCCTGCTCCTTTGCCTAAGAACATTCGAATCGAAGGACTCCCTTGTCCGCGCCGTCGACCACTTTATCCCACCGGAGAAAGTCGAGGACGACCAACGCACCGAGGAGAATCCGCCGGTGGGTTTCCCGCTACCTCACGACCACAAAGACTTTGACGACTCAACACCCTTGCTGGGCCACAGTTCTTTACACTCTTTGTGGTCCAGAACTATCATCACCGAGGTGCCCCGCACGCCTCTTCCTTGCAGGACGTCAATGCTTCGTCGTCGACAAGCACCGCTCAGATCGAAGCTGCCGCCTCATCGACGCCGTTCTTCCCTGTTCACCATCAGACGCTCGACGACCCGTGACTCCTGCTTTAAAGGGAGGGCACTCAAGAACGGTCGTCGATTCCCCGACGCCGAACGCCAAGTTCACCTTCCTCGATGCCTCTCGACGATCCGTGACTCCCGCTTTAAAGGGGGTCACTCAAGAAGGATCTGTTGACGCCTCTTCGAAGAACTCTACTCCACCAGGTACATTGGGGGGGTAAAAAGATGATAGGAGGGAATTAGACTATTGAACAATATATGGACTGGGCTTGTGCTATATATCCTATTTTACAGTTTGCCCAGGTGGGGGGATCTCCACACAGAACAGTGTCTAGGAACAGGGCCAGTATTCTGCCAATTGTGTCAACCATCTTGCTTTCCATCCTCTCTCTATTGGATGGTTTCCTCTTTATTGATCTGTGTGACATTTTTACATGATAGTTGATGCACTTTAATGAGATCTAATATTGGTGGTACCACCTTAGAATTGTAGATATTTACCATTGTTGATTTTCATGAGCACAAAGTGAGTTATTGTGATAGTGTACATAACCTTTGAATATTTATTATATAAAGACTGTGTTTTCAGTAATACAGTGTGTGGACATTCCTTTGTGGGGGCTTGGGGACTACACTGTACTTAAGAACCAGCCTGCATCACCTCCCGAGAATCTAGGCCTTGATTGCTCGTCCATTGCTACCATAATAGAGAATCTTGGCTGGGGTCTTCTGTTCATCTCCTCTACCATATAGAGAGCAGAAGTACAGACACCCCCCTCCAGTCTTTACACTGGTGGCAGCGGTGGGATGCTTATGGTTTTAAGAATCAGTGTATAATCGTGTCACTTACAAAATATCTGTACTTTATTAAATTAAGGTTTGGTTGTGTACAAAATAACTGCATTACAAGCAATGGAGTCTATTGCAAATGGTAAGTTGACTAGGATGAGTTTAGAGGCTCTCCAGAGTGCTTGTGAAGCCAGGGAGTTAGACTTTGTGGATAAGTCTAGGGCTGAGCTGATAGCTGCCCTGGTGGACTACCAGACTGTTAGTGAAACTCTTAATGAGGGGGGGAATGCAACAAATGAGGACTCTGCCCCTGGGGGTTCTACTGAATCTGTTTCTGGGAATGCCACCATTCCTGCTGCCTCTGTTCCGAACCCAGCAATTGCTTGGAGCTTGAGTTATTAAGGTTGAAATTGGCCTTTGAATATCCCAAGCTGGAAATAGATGCTGAGCTTAAGAAGGAGGAGTCGGCTCAACAAGTGGAGCTCAAGAATAGGGATCTTGAACTCAAAAATAAGGACCTTGAACTCAAGAACCAGGACACTGAATGTCAGAGAATCCAGCTAGAGAAAGCTAGAATGGAGACTTCAGCGAAACCCAGTGAGAGTGTCAGGTCCCCAGCAACTAAATTTATGAAAGATTTGGTTGGTGTGTTTGTGGAGGGTTCTCATGCCCTCCAATGGATTGAAGCGTTTGAAATGGCTTGTGCAATTCATGATGTTGGCAAAAGAGATTGGGCTAAGTGTTTGTTAAGCAGAGTGCCTCAGACTGGGTATGACTGTATGCTGAAGCTGAGTGTGGAAGAAAGGGGTCAGTATGAGTTTATGAAATCTGCTTTGATTGCCAAGTTTGGCAAGACACCTACCCAATACCTTAAAAGGTTCAGGGATTTTAAGAAAAGAGAGAATGTGTCTTGGGTTGACTGGGTGAGTGCTGCGCACATGAACATGATTGGGTGGATTGATGGTTACAAGGTGAAAACTTTTGTTGAATTGTCCCACCTGTTGTTTTTTGAGCATGTTTCTGAAGCCTGTTCACCGGAGCTGCGTCAGTATGTTGCTGACCAGAACATTTTGGATCCCTTTAAGCTAGCTAGGCTGGCTGACAAGTGGGTCTCCCACCGGGTGTCCCCTAAGGACTCCAGTGGGAAGGACAAGGACAAAGAAAAAGGGGCCTCTCAGAAAGCTGAGGAGTCCCAAACGCAGTCACAGTCGAGTAAACCTAAACACTCCTCTCCTAAGACCCAAAAATCTAGTGGGGATAAGTCATCTGTGGGTGGGAATAAGAGTAGTGGTCCACCTGCTGCAATGCAGGCTGTCAGAGGTTCCAGTACCGTACCCCGCACTCCCGGCACTTTTTGGGATTGTAGGGCTCTGGATCACAAGAGGGGTGACTCCAAGTGTAAAGGTAAGGCACTTGGAGTACAGGCTGTCAGCCTGACCTACCCTTACCTCATGTCTGAGGTGGAGGCCACTGTCCTCCCCTCCTCTACAGGGATCACATTTATCACATTTGGTGCTCCTGTAGAGATTTCCTTAGTGTCCCTTGGGGCCTGGGACCAGTACGCAGAAGTACTGGCGACTATCCCACAGAACACACGTAGATTTTTGAGAAGTGTCCTCCTGAATGGCCAGCCTTCTACTGGTTTGAGAGACACTGGGGCAAGCATGGCAGTGGTGGACAGGACCCTGCTCAAGCCAGAGGACTATGTAGGTGCTCCTCTGAGAACCACCAGGTTAGCTGGTGGGCCTCCCAAATTATCGCCTGTAGCCTTAGTCACACTCGTAATTGGAGACAAGACAGCAAAGCTTCCTGTCCTGGTTCAGGACAATGTCCCTGCTAACATTCTGTTAGGTAATGATCTAGTAGAGTTGGGATTGATCTCGGATGGTCTTCCCATGACTGCTGCAGCAGTCACTAGGTCACAGGTGACCCCGGGTCTGGCTGTGAGTCAGGTACCAGAGCCAAAGGCGCGGACTAAGGCAATACGAAGGAAGAGCAAGAAAGCCACCTCTGTGGAGGGAGCTCCTTCTCTTCCTGCTGTTCCTACAGCACCCATTGGGATCCATGCTCCGGTCGGGCTGGGTCCAGTGGTAAACCCCGTCTCAGCTCCTGTGGGAGAAGAGCCAGAAGACTCTCCTGTGGGAGAGGTTCTCAACCCGGAGGACCATCCCGATCTTCAATGCTTGTTAGCTGAAGGGCGACCCTCCCAGGCAAACTTCTGTAAAGGACAGAGAGAGTGTCACTCTCTCGAGAGTCTGAGGAAAC
Source organism: Ambystoma mexicanum (assembly GCF_040938575.1). NCBI lineage: Eukaryota > Metazoa > Chordata > Amphibia > Caudata > Ambystomatidae > Ambystoma > Ambystoma mexicanum. The sequence goes on along the minus strand of NC_090924.1, from coordinate 573,515,485 downwards.
AGGCCCTGTCCCAGGCACAAGGAGAAGTGCCTAGGACATTCTGGATTTATTGGGAGGGTGAGCTCCTTGTTAGTGAGCCCACTAAGCCTGAACCTGGTGCCCTCAAGAGGTTGGTGGTACCCCAGGTCTACAGGCCCTTCCTACTGCAGTTGGTGCATGAGGTGCCCTTAGCTTGTCATCTTGGTACCAAGAAGACTAAGCAGAGGCTCTCTGCCCATTTCTACTGGCCTCGGATGGGAGTAGAAATGGAGTCCCACTGCAGGACCTGCCTAACTTTTCAGTTGTCTGGCAAGACCGGAGGCAGTGTAATTGCCCCACTGCAGCCATTGCCAGTGGTTGGCACCCCATTTGAGAGGGTGGGTATCGACATTGTCAGTCCCATTGACCCTCTCACCTCAGGTGGACATCGGTTCATCCTGGTTTTGGTAGATCATGCCACCAGGTACCCTGAGGCTATACCCCTTCGGACTGTAACTGCCAAGGTGGTTGCCAGGGCTCTCCTGGGCATTTTCACCCGTGTTGGATTCCCCAAGGAGGTTGTCTCTGACCGAGGATCCAACTTCATATCTAGTTACATGAAGATCATGTGTAAAGAGTGCGGAGTAACCTGCAAGTTCTCCACCTCTTACCAACCCCAGACCAATGGTCTGGTTGAGAGATTTAATAAAACTCTCAAGGGCATGATAGGTGCTTTGGAAGAGCCTCTAAGGAGGAAATGGGATCTCCTCCTGCCATGCCTGCTGTTTGCTTACAGAGAGGTACCTCAAGAGGGTGTTGGTTTCAGCCCCTTTGAGTTACTCTTCGAACATCCCAAGAGGGGGCCCCTTGCCTTCATCAGAGAAGGTTTGGAAGCCACCCCTCCAGGTCCCACCAAGCAAGTGGGGGACTATGTGTTAGGCCTCAGATGGAGGATGACATTCATTGCTACATTTGCGTAGCAACTTACACCAACTATATTTGAGAATTTAAATGGTCCAGGTAGTTCTATATCTAACTGCTTTTTTTGGAGTTTGTCTTCCTTCTTTAAAGAAGTACCTGGTTTACTTTCCCTAATTGATTCTTTTTTTCTTGTGGTACTTGATGAAGTATTAGTTTCTTTTACTCTCTTTGGAGGATTTGCAGTGACATCCTGTTGCATTTCTGTTTGATTTATTTTTCTTTTATAACATTTTACTTTTTGTGGAACAGAATATGTGTTTAGGTGGGGGGTGTATAGTGAGCGAAGTCTATTGTATTCTAAAATGCAAGGAATATCAGCGTTTATTTTACTTGCATCAAAGTTGATTACAAATAGACCATCAAGGGTACGGAATCATGATAGTGCTACATAGCCCATGCCTTCTTTAAAGACTGTGTTACATATATCAATCATTGCTTTGTCTAGGGTAAGACCTTGTGATTTATGAATTGTGACTGCGTATGCAAGAGTTAGAGAAAATTGTTCTCTGCATACATACATATCTTTGAAGAGAAGGAATCTAGCTGTTGAGCATCCTATCCTTTTTACTTCTGAAAGTTTGTCAAAGAGTATATTGACAAACTGAATTTTGTTGTGGGTATGTTTGAAAGCCAACAACTGTACCCAGTGCTCCATTAACTAGTCCTGGGTCCACGTCAAGTTTACGTTTAAGCATTACTCTGCAATTTAAGGATAATTTTAATATCTTTTCTAAGCTTGCTGTGTTTGAGATTGATTTTTCTAAACTATTTAGTCTTGTTGTGGCTTGGTCACACATGGGTAGTGTCATACCATGTACATCTAGTTTGTCTGTGGCGTTAATTTTGATTGGTTGTATTTCTTTACTTAGCATGATTTCATTGAATTTGAAACAGCTTGCAAGAGTTGGCATTAAGGCCATACAATTGACATTTTTGTGGGCTAATTGTTCCATAACATCTGTAGCACATGCATTATCGCCATAAAGTGCATTAATGTGACGGGTTTTCAATATTGCTTCTGCTTCTTTAGAAAGTATACCAACTCTAACACTTTTTAAAATGTTGGCATAAGTGAGATCTGCAGATTGCTGCATGTTTTCTGTTAATTCTATGTATTGGAAATGTTGCCAAAGGATGACATTTCCAATGCTGCCAACAGTTTTACCGCAGAGTTTGTGTCCTAATGTTTTAAAAATAGGCTCACCTTTTAATTGTGTTAATTGAAGCAGATCTCCAAAAACAATAATGTGTTTTCCTGCAAAGAGCTCTACATAGTCTGTTTTGAGTACGTCTTGTAATCTGAGGTGAATCAAAGCTAACATCAGGTTGGAGACCATGCTCACTTCATCTATTAGTAACATTTTCATTTGTTTCAATACTCTGCATAATTCCATTGCTGCTTCTGCAGAAAGTTTGTAATAGTCTAATTTGTTCTGGTGTTCTGCTGGTAATAGTAGTAATTGGTGTAATGTAACACCACCTATGTTGTAGGCAGCTAAACCTGTGGGGGCAGTGACAACAGCTGACAGTTTGTTGTTTGTCAATTGTTGAAGGAACTTACTAATGATTTTGATTAGGAATGTTTTGCCAGAACCAGCTTCACCACTGACGTACAGTAGTATAGGTTTATAATTATGGCAGGAACATTCTTTATTTTCATGTTTTACACCATGTGCAATTTGTGTTGTTACTTCTTGAAAAATGCTACTTTGCTCATTGTTTAGTTTTCATTGTAGTATAGTTGTCCTCTTTATCTTCATACTGACCCATGGTGTTTTCTACTTCTATCATAGCTAATTCTGCCTCATTTATTATTAGTGGTTCTCCCAGTGGTTCTTGGCTTCCTCTTACAGAAGGTTGACTACTGTCAGGAGTGTCCTTTTCTAGTTGGGCTTGGAGTTCTTCTTCGTGTTGATGTTCATTGTGCAACATTGTTTTGTACTGTGAAAAGGTTATATCCGTTATAGTGCTTTCATTTGCTTTGAAAGCATCCTCATATGAGTCATAGTTATCTAGTAATTGTTCTTCTTTTCTCCATGGGTTGAAGAGTTGTAGCAGTGTCATGTAATATACTTCTTTATGTTGAGGAGTCTTTAATGACAATTTGATATGATTAATTAAATTTGGTTTAGTGAGTTTAACTAAGCTGCCTTCACAGTTTGTCACTGTATATTTACCTTTTTTTTCATCAGGTTTCATATTATTTTTGTATGCGTAGTTTTGGGCTATGTGGTATAGACACATGTTTTCCAAAGTATTACTTCTGTTTGGGTAGTATGTGTCCAATACATTGTTTTTTTAAAATGTCTTTGCTGTTGGGATCATGTTTGGCTATCGTTTCTATATCTTCGTATGATTTTAGAACTCTTTTTCTAGATTTAGCTGGACCAAGACTTAGCCATACTATATTTTCAGATTTAC